>NC_136518.1:41812464-41892464 GCF_053919585.1 Euprymna scolopes
TATGTGAGTAAATGAAGTAGTTATATATATATATATATATATATATATATATATATATATATATATATATATATATATGATTGGATCCAAAGAAAAGTAAAGACTCATGCGCTACCACCGAGAATCGAAATCAAAACTTTCAGCTCACGATTTATTTTTCCTCTGCCGTCAATGACTGGGCTATAAAAACATGTTTACTGCAAGGCTAAAAACAAAAACATGAACCAATAGCTACTACGTTATGCATTCGTAATGCCGGCGTTTTACCTTCAACTGCAAATTTCTTATTTTTTTAATCTTTACACTTTTGCACCGATGTCTCCGGGCTAAAATCCATATATAAAGTGTTCATGGATTCAAATACTTATATAAAGTTTCATGTCTGTAGACCAAATACTCTAGGAGAAGTTTGGTAGGCAAAATCCTTTAAACAAAAATATATACGTATGCATAATATATAGGAAAATTATTTTGTTTTTACTATAAACTTTTTTACACTAATATTATGCAAATATAAATAATTTAGAATATCTGCATTAATATAATCTATATAATACTAAAAGTCTATGGATCTTGTATGTTTGCAATCAGATTTCCGGTTTTCAACATCCGGTTGCGCATGCGTAAATAGCAACGTCTTCAATCCGTTATTCCAATTCCGGAATTTTTATATCGCTTTTAATACAAACAATTTCATTTAATTTGATCAAATAGTTATTTATATATACAAATAATACATAGATTCATAGATAATTATAATATATATTATAAAATCTATTTATCTATGAATCTATTAATAATATGAAATATTACCTATACAATTTATGGAAAGAAAACACCTCTCACTTTCCCTCTAATAGATTTCAACACTCCTACTCCCTCTGTTTTCGTTACGTACGCGAGAAATAGTTACGTGGATAGAGTTATCCCCCTTAACTAATGCAGACCTTTTTACTAGAGGGCGTTATTACAAAAAAATTTCTTTTTCTTCTTCACATGTTTTTTAAAGTCGTCTGCTTACATTTCCAAACGGAAAGCTGAATCGGTAAATGCACACATTTCTATTACATTAAATAGTGTTTTCCTTTACACAATGGGTACTGAATGTTTGCTTAAATTAAATGAAAAAAGTTACATTTTATTTTCATTTTCTATTTAAAAAGCCATTATTAACATGTGGAGAGTGTTTTTTTTATTATTCTGTACTTTCAACTAACAATTTCATTTAAAAGATGATATATCAAAATTTGAATTTAACTATAATAAGGATTATGATACCTGTTCAGTGCATAAGTATGACCAATAATTCAGTAACTGTAATTTAAAAAAAAATAACAATTATAATAAACAGAACGACTCATAGAAATCTATCTATATTCTTTTTTCATTTTAATATACTTTCATAGAAATGCTTCTGTTATGTAAAAAAAAACTATTTTCTTTATGCCACAAGTGTCACGCTCATACATGAATTCCATAGCTAATATAACGTACTGACCCAACGGGTCACGGGTGGTCTAGTTATATATAATAGTTAACTAATGATGCTTATCCCATTAGAAAACTGAGGCAACTAATAGGGAATTAATTAAAATGAATGTTTAAAAGAATATGCAAATTAACTAGACCCTTTTGTTAGTGAATTCAATTCCACAACCCATATATAAGCAGATTGTATTTTCTTTTAAAATAAATAGAAAATATGGGTGTTAGCATGAATATCATACACACAAAAGAAAAGTGAATTCATAGGAGTGTATGTGTGTGTAGATATATATATATATATATATATATATATATAGTTACATATATATAGTTATATATATAAAGTTATATATATAGTTATATATATAGTTATATATATAGTTATATATATATAGTTATCTATATATAGTTATCTATATATAGTTACATATATATAGTTATATATATATAGTTACATATATATAGTTATATATATATATAGTTAGATATATATAGTTATATATATATAGTTATATATATATAGTTACATATATATAGTTGTATATATAGTTATATATATAGTTATATAGTTATATATATAGTTATATATATAGTTATATATATATAGTTATATATATAAATATATAGTTATATATAGAGAGTTTATATAAATATATTGTTATATATATAGTTTATATATATAGTTTATATAAATATATAGATATATATATAGTTATATAGTTATATATATACTTATGTATATATATAGTTATATATATAGTTTTTTTATAGCTATATATATATAGTTATATATATATATAGTTATATATATAATTATACATATATAAATCTATAGTTATACATATATATATATATATATATATATATATATATATATATATATATATATATGTGCTAAATGCAATATAAAAATATTCCTGACCTTAATCTGTAATCTGTTTTGAAGTGTGCGTTGTTTCGTGTAAAGAAAATGTTTTGGTTTTAATGAGTTCATAGTCTAAGACTGTGTGAGGTCCATGGAGCAATGCCCATTGTTCTTGTAAAATATGCGAGACCCGGTTATTCGAGGACTGTGTTCAAATCCGAAAAAAAAAAGGACTTGCCTTTTTTCTGTTGTTCTTGACACTCGGGCCAAGATAAAAGTGTTGTCTCTATTACGCTGCTACGATCGAGTAGCATCGAAGGTAATTTGTCAATGATGGGAAACCCCTCTATACTGAGACTGTTATTATTAGTCCCTACAAGAGTGTCCCTTTTGCCTTTTTGAGAGGAGGTAGCTGGTTTTCCTCCACATTAAAAACGACCTTGGGTCACATTTTGCTTTCGTGAGGAAGCCAATAAATACTAATCTCATGGGACGAACGCGTATGCTTTTGTTGTCGTTGTTGATGACGTTTGATCCTTTGAGTGGAAGTTTGTGGGCGAATCGTTCAGCGACGAGCCAAAACTGTAAAAATGTGCGAACTGCTAATTAGCGAACCAGTAGAAGTCCGTATTTTGTTTTAGTCTTTGTGTAATTGGAAATAACTTTTTGTGGTTAGCTCTACGCTACCTTTTAATGAAGTTGACACGTGATGTAACCCTTCTGGAATATCGACAGATCGCGAGAATAATCGATTTACAAAGCAAAAAAAAAAAAACGCTGAAAACGAAATCAGCCGATCATTATTTTTGTCGAAAACGACATGAAGTCAAAACAAGACAGTAACGAACAAAATGTAATAATCCCGGTTGTTGGTGGGAGAGTATTATGAATTATTGGTCCCGGTGTATAATCGAAATATGCAAAGGAAAAGTAATTAGTTATAGGCATTGAGCTACTACCTCTATAGTTGTATTTTATTGTGGTATTTTATTTTGCCGGAATTTAAATAGAAATACATAGATACAAGCAATGCGTAATATCCTGAAAACTTGCATCATATATACAAAACTTGTGTGAGCATAGTAAATTTTTATGTGTCCTCTGCGTTTTCCAGTCTATAATATCTTTTGTTGTAGAATAGAAAAATCGTTACCATTTTATTACATTAGAGATGACATATATTTGTCAATTAAATTGGTATTTATTATATTCTGCAGAATGTTTCTTATGTCTAACTTAATTAAACTTTGTTTTTTTTTTTTTTTGCCATTCTTTAAAATAGAAATTTGTTCGCGAACTTTCTCGTTCTTCAGTTTAAATTCGCCTTCTCCTTAAACCGCGCAGAAAAATGTAACTTTTCTCTATTTCAACAGATAGGTTTAACACCAATGCTCTGAATTAATGAAAACGACAGATAAATAGCTCAAGCAAGATAAATTTCTGAATTTAACACGACCGAGAATTTATTTTTTTTCTATGTTAGAAGTTAGAAATAATAAATAAATAAAACTAATATTAATATATCATACGCGCATGTGCGTGAAATATGAAAGATGAATTCTATCTTCTATAAATAGACACAAGCAGGCACAATATCCGAGCAAGGGAACTACCCTTCACACTTCCACCTGAAATATGGTCGCTCGTGCTGGAGCACAAGGTGTCAAAAACAAGGCGATAAGTGTTAATTTTCTTAAACACATTTTAATCCTAACATATAGCATTAATATTGGAGGGGAGACTATTTTCAAACATCGTCCTAAATTGGAAATGGAGCAACGGACCTATATTAAGTAGATATTTATAAGTCCCTCTTACCATTTTTTTTAATGGAGAGTAGAAAATGCACTGTGGATGTGTTGTCAGCAGCTCCAGTAACTCTCGCTTCTCCTTATTTGTCCCTCAATCCTCATTTCCAATGAGTGATTTTTCTGACAAAGGGTGAAGAAAAAGCTGATTACAGAATTATTCTTCCAGCCATATATAAAATGTATTAATGGAGTTGGGCACTTATGTATTTTCTAATGCAAACTCTTTGTAAAAAAAAAATATAAATGAAATTAATAGAAAAACAATATTTTTACATGAAATATTAAATCGTTCGTTAAGTAAATGATTTTAAGTGAAAATATTAAGTCTAGGTTTGTAAGTTATATAATAATAATAATAATAATAATAATAATAATAATAATAATAATAATAATAATAATAATATATGAACATACAAACCTATGGGGAATAGTAGTTATATATATATATATATATATATATATATATGTGTGTGTGTGTGTGTGTATACATATCGATATACCTACATACATTTACATCTGTCGCTCTCTATATATAAATATATATCTAATTTATTTATACAAACATTGGTAGAATTATTGAGCACTTTTTTGGTAGAGACCTGCTTTGTTAACTCATTGAGCACATTTTTGGTAGGCACATGTTGTTTCAATGAATATACTTTTAGGAAAATAAGCTCTGCCATATATATATATATATATAATATATATATATATATATATATATTCACATATATCTATAGATATATACACCCTCATATTTCTTCAACTATTATGTATATCTCTTCATGGGACAACTCTGAAAAAAATATTTTTTACACAATGAAAAGTAGTCTGTCTACAGCATATGTAACATTATATAGCCATTAAAGGCTAAATCACTGGCAACAAAAATGCGTACACCCTTTACGAAAAGATGTCAATATTAACATGAAACATGTCAATTTTCAATATTTTGTGTGACCACCATAATTATCCAAAACTGTTTTTACTCTCCTGGGCATGGATTCTTTTTTTTTTAACTTTTTTACCTGTAGCCACTGGAATGCTCTTCCGCTCTTCAATTACGACGTCGCGGAGCTGGTGGATATTTTAGACTTTGCACACCTCCACCCTCTGCTTGTGGATACCCCCAAAGAGGTTCTGTTGTGTTCAAGTCTGGAGACATGCTTGCACATCCATCACTTTTACTATCAGCCTCTTCAGTAAGGCAGTGGTTGTCTTGGGTGTGTGTTTTGTCATTGTCATGCTGGAACACTGTTATGCGACCCAGTTTCTTGTGGCGGATGATCATGCTCTGCTGCAGTATTTAACAGTTCATGTTCGTGTTCATGTTTTCCTCAATGTAATATAACCCTTCAATATCTGCAGCACTCATGCAGCCACATACTATGACATTCCCACCACTATACTTGACTATAGGTATGACACACTTATCTTTGTACTCCTCAAATTTGTGTGCCTGGCTGTCACCCCAGGAGGAAGCCTCTTCTGAAGGCAATACACAAGAAAGTCTGCAAACAATTTGCTGAAGACATGTCAACAATTCCCATAGATTACTGGAACCATGATGGATGAGACGAAATTTAATTTCTTTAATTATGATGACCTTAAGCATGTGTGATAGCGACTAAGGAGGAACACACTGTAAAGTAGATGAGTATTAGAGACTTTCTCAACATCACCCTATAACCAATATATCATAGGTTCCAATCTGGTGAACTAGAGGGTCCGATATTTTAGGGCACAAAACTCGGCAACTCTCTCCTAAAGAAGGTCATCACTGTTTTGAACCCATGTTGCAATTGTAAAATCCTGGTAGATATTACTTTTAGGGCATCATAGTTCTTCTTAATACATGGTAAGAGAACTTCCTCAGGAATCTTCAAATATTAGGC
Organism: Euprymna scolopes; assembly: GCF_053919585.1. NCBI lineage: Eukaryota > Metazoa > Mollusca > Cephalopoda > Sepiida > Sepiolidae > Euprymna > Euprymna scolopes. The sequence continues at coordinate 41,818,521 of NC_136518.1, forward strand.
TGTATTGACCTTCATATCTACCTCAATGAAGTGAAAGGGCATGTCTTTCCCATCGTTGGTGACAGCTACAAACATCATAGCAGACGACTGGAAGAAAACTAGAAGGGTATTTAGAAATAACTCTCTCCCACACATTTTCCAAGTCCACACAAGTGCTTACACTATGGTGTGTCAATGGACTTGTCTCTTTACATATTGTTTTAGATTTTACTGTACGTAGGTTAGCACGTCGGCTACAATATGAATTTCATCCAAAGATCTTTTTGTACTGCATTAAAAACTGTCATTTTGATCACATTTCGCTTTTACATTACTTCAGCCAGTGACACTGAGAGACATTCTGGTGCAGATTTTATCACTTCTCCGACTGCGAGCTTTGCTCCGTGTGTTATTTTCTTTCTGTAAGTTCTCAACAATATGATAAAATGCCCCAAGAGTATAGCCAGTGTTTCTGATAATGTCAGACGTCTTGTGCATGGCGCGAAAAACTTCCACAATAACCATCCTATCGTATAAATTTCACACTAGCACTCAAATTTTTGATGATTTAAGGTGGCTAATCTAAAACATCAGACTCTGAAAATTACTAGTAACATGTTGGATTGTTAATACTGTTTCAAAAGACCTAAATTCTGGATCGAAATTACTGCCAATTCATCGTTTACACTATATATATACAATGTGTCAATAAATTTTAGTAAGCATAAGAACTGCACAGGATGTATTAGTTAGCATATAACAGTGTATATGAATAACAATATCTAAACCAGCTTAACAAGACAGGAAATTTGATAAAGTCAAAGAAACGGGGAAGGTTATCTTCCATCACATTATATTTTTAAAAATTTTTTGTGTGTTTCTTATCTTTTGTATGTGAATCAACAATGCAAATACAAATCTCGTAGGCATTACGAACGTTTTCGCTCGATCTGAAAGCCACATGTGGTAAAACAGACTGGAACATAGTATTCATAGGCTGCCAGCGTGGAGTGTTTTAACTTCCTTGGCCAACAAAAATTCTGAGGTCATTTATTCGATAAGTGTGTCGCATAGAACCGTAGAGGATGCGGTAATTACAATTAGCATATATATATATATATATATATATATATATATATATATATATATATATATATATATATATATATATAATGTATATATATATATATATATATAATGAGTTAAGAAATTCCAACGAGAGAAAGATGTATATTTAAATAAGGAGGTGGTCACCAACAATGTGTATTTTTTTACATTATTTTATCATTCCGTGTCTTGGTTTTTCATTGGGAATTATGTTTAGATCATTGTAATAATGTTTTTAAATCATTGAAACCGTTTTTTAACGCGTTTCAGACGTTCTGTGAAGCGTCCTCTTCAGAAATTATTTTCAGAATGTGTTGGAGATGTAAAAATAGCATTTTCGTAGTTCATTTGAAATGTTTCCAAGAGGTGGAAACGTGTAAGTGTCTACTATTCATTGGAATGCTCAATTTTTATCACTGTTTTATTGGCTGTGGTCACTCCTGTGTTGTGTTTCTCTCTCTCACTCTCTCTTTCTGCTTGTGTTTTTTCTTTTCCTTTAGGGTAGGATGTGTGTGTGGGTTTTCTTTTATTGGTTTGAAGAATGTGTGTACTGTCTTATAGTATTACGAAGTTATTTGCTTCCCTAGGAAGGTGACTGTGATCCAAGGTTGTTACTAATGTGTGAGGTGAGGGGAGAACCAGCTCTTCTGAAATAAGGGTAGGGTGTTTTCATTCTATTTTGATATTTATTTTTTAGATTCTTAGATTTTAGTATTGTGATTTTTCGTTTCAGTCTTAGACTGTTCGGGTATTCTTTATATTATGTTTGTTTGCATAGAGGGGTGTATTTGAAAATATGTATAGGGGATTATATATATATATATATATATATATATATATATATATATTATATATGAATACGTAATCATGTCTGTCTGTTTGTTTGTTTGTTTGTTTGTTAACAATTTGATTAATAAATACAAAATTTGCCTTACTTTACTCTTTCATTTATTTCTATATATACCTCCATTCTTGGAAACTAGATACAATAAAAAGATTATGTCATTTGAATATGACATTAACAAAAATCGATTTTATTAAATAGCGGTATCTTAATTAATGTGTCTAGCGAGAGAATTGTTTTCAGTGTTTTATTTAAAATTGTTTTTAATACATTTTAAACAATAATTATATTGATAACATTTATTTTTTGGGGAATTATTATTTCAACATCGAATTTTTAAAAAAACTTTTAGAGTTATTTGCCTCTTAGTATCTTCCGATCATTTCATTCGTTTGTTGTTATTATTCTTTAAACTGCTATACAGAAATCGCAAATTTTACGATGTGACCTATCGTTGTTTAATGCCTAAAAAAATAGGATACACTGCCCCCCTCTGAATTCCACAATTTACACTTTTCTTGCTTTTTTTTCACGTTAATGTCATCCATTACAAACTTTAATTTCTAATTTAAAAAAAGATAAATTTTTACGACCTGACTCAGCGTCTTTTAACCCCTAAAAGAATTAGGACCTACTTTTTTTGGGCCCCAATACGTTTAACCAATCTTTATAAATAATATGAAAGAATAATTTAGAAAAAAAGCTTTTATAAACAGTTGGAAATAGTCGACAATTTGTAGGCAAAGTGAGAAAAGGATGTAAGAATAAAATATTAACACTCTCTCCCATAATTATGAACGAATTTCTAAATAATATTACTATTTTGTTAATATTACTATTTAGAATACCATTTTAACATGGATAAGGCGTGGACATTGTTAACAATATATGTCTTCCTTCTTTGAATGAAGTTTAAATTTTATTTTAATCATAAAAATTTGGTGGGTTATTAAATTGATTTTCCTTGCTATAAAAAAACAAAAACAAAAAAGGGAAGCTAATAATAATAATAATAATAATAATAATAATAACAATAATAACAACAACAACAACAACAAAAAATAATTTGAAGATTTACACCTTAAGCTAAATCGCCATTTATTGGAATATTGAGAAAATACGTTACTGTAGGAAAAGCAATTATTTTAGTTAAAAAGTCAAATATTTTCTAAAATATTTTGGAGGGCATAGAATCTTTTAAAAATAATATATCATTCAGAAACGGCCATAAAATGTGTTTTCAATCGATATTTAATTAATAATGGACAAGTTTCCTTACCTAGAACAAATGGGCGAGTTTTCCGGGGCCGAGTTTTCCGGACACTACCAAAAATACACTTTAAAAGAAGTTTGAACACATATAAATCTATTTAGGTATTTATGGTGGCATTTATTTGCTGAGTATTTGGTTATTATTTATTTCCTTTTTCTATTAATTACAGTAATACATGTACCAATCAAATTCTGCTTTCTGAGGTACGTGCATAAGTTTTAATGTAGATATTATTTCCTTTTTAATTAAGGAAATATTCAGAATGTTTTTCTTTATATATCTCATGCAAGATTTTAATGAAATCAACGGCGATTTTCATCTATAATTTTCACTTGTGCCACAAACTTTAATTATTTCAGAAGAAGCCGATGGGAGGCACCTCTAATGTATCGCTGCCGCCAATGGAATTTTAAAAAACTCTTCCAAAGGACTTAAAACCTAATAATCAAGTGAACTTCCTGGGTGAGGGCATATAGCTGTTTAGCGAAAAGATGCTAAATGGTTTCAAAAGGAACAGGCAAGTTATCTCTCGATAAATAACCAGTAAATAAATAAATTCAACTCTGCGAATCCATGTAAAATCTGTGAATGAGATTTATAACCCATTCTGTGGTCCTTCTCAGTCTTATGTTGTAAATGTACAACTTCTAATAAAAAACAAACAAATTGTTTAATTTTTTATTGTCAAAGAAATGAGAAGAATCGGTTTGGAATCGAAATTGTGTTATAATTTTCCGGTTCAGTTACCGATTCTGATGCCCTAAAAAATTCCGATTTTTCCGATTCCCGATTCCGATTAATCGTCCCAACCCTAATATATATATATATATGTGTGTGTGTGTGTGTAATTATTATTCAACGGTAGGAATATTCAGAGTATGAATTTTAACAAGGTTTATACAGAATTGCTCAATACAAATCATAGCAAGATATACTTTCTGTTTTATAATTATTATGTAGCGATACCTAAGTATTTATGGAAAAACAATAAAATGTATTAGAATAATTCTAGTTAACCAGTAATCTACTTTTCCCAGCTGATGCATTATATTTTGGAGTTAATGTCCAGAAACACCAGTGTTCCTTGTGCGTTTTTTTGGGTGGAACGTTTAAGATACTCTGTCAAAACATAGCTTTTTTCTAATCTTATTTCTGTGTGTTCAGGATAAGCAGTAAACGAGGTGATTTGATATATTTAGATGGATCCCGATATCTTAATTTTTCAGTGTTTTCTCCCGCCATGAGAAAGGATATCAATATTGCATTTTTATAACCGTAATTTTGTCGAATTTAATAACCTGGCCATCCAAAAATCGCGCATATAATGAAATAGCATTTAACATCCTCAATCTAAAAAGTCAGCAAAAATGTGTTTGCAAAAGTTAACCTTATTAATCAAGAGAAATACTTTCTCATTTAAATAAAAGATAACTGAAAATTTATAATTCGAGGTTAAAAGATCAACGAAAATCCTGTAGCCTGGCAGACAATGAACATAAAATAATAACAATTGGGAAACTGAAATTGCTCTGTAAAAAAAGAGATTTATGCACTTTTTTTGTACAAAACTCTAGTAATTCATAAGGTTCTGACAAATATAAGTATATGCTATTTCTAAAAACAGCCTGTTTCTACAAGAAACTGATTTATTCTAACTAATGTCTGGTAAAGCAACAAAATCTTTATCATAAGTTAAGTCCGATGGACAAATGAAATGTCATCTCACTTTGTTTGCAATCTCAAACTTAGTTCTCAGATATCAATGATAATGCTAATACTAATCTTTGTCTGACATACTGTAAAAATGCTATTATAAACTAAGAGGAAAGCTAATGTAGCATTTCCAACGTAAGCTATACAGATTAGCATAAATGTTATTTTTAACTTCAGCCTACCAGACAATGTATGTGCTATTTCTAACTTAAGCCTGATAGATAAATAAATGTAGTTTCTTTTATAGAAACCTGAAAAATAAACAATGTTTTTTACTTATACATTTTCACACATAAACATACGCATACACGGGCGCATATATATATATATATATATATATATATATATATATATATATATGAAATAGAATTATGCTGTTGATGTATGTACTAATAATAAAATTGCAAGGGGCAGAGAATAAGGGTAAGCGAGCGGGGTTGGCAAAGGGTGAGGAAGGAGAGAATATTAAATTAGGAGGTGTCAGAGTAATTGGTGTGAGAGAAAGATAGTTTTTAATAAGGAAGAAAACGGTAAAAGATAAATATAGAGAGAGAGAGAGAAAGAGAGAGAGAGAGAGGGGGGGGAGAAATTCAGAAAGATGTACAATTAAATATATATATATATATATATATATATATATATATATATATATATATATATTGTAAACATTTTTAGATAAAGGTAAAATTGAGAAATAGGCCCGTATGAAAGAACTGTTAAAATTGATTAAAGACAATTAGCGATAAAAAGAAAGTAAAAATGTAAGATATTCAAACTTATGCGTATTTAGTTAGAGAATAAAATGGGGCGAATGAAATATGCTAGTCTCGAGAAAGTTGTCGAAGAGGCGACTAGCAAATGTTAAAATGAGCGTTGGATTAAAGTGAAAATAAATTTCAGGGAGGATATATGGGGATAGATGGGAACTAACATTAAAATATAGTTCACAGGAAGAGAATTGAAAAAGTAAGAATTCAGATTTAAGATATTAAAGATGTCGAGGGGTAAGGAAATATAGAATAAAAACAAATAAGGTAAAGATTTGTTTAGAATAGAATAAGCGGTATAGCATAAAAAAAAAACGTAGAAGAGATGTCCCTATATCAGAAAATAGTATCACGACATTAAGTCGGAAGTTCTTTAGGATTAAAAGCTGAGAAAGGGGAAACACGCAAAGTTAGGATACAATTAGAAACATAAGAGAATTAGAGCTACATCAGTTTTGATTTGCGATGAAGAGTGCATTTTTTTAACAATCTAGGATGCTCGGCTCAGTGGTCAGATACCGACGATACTCCATGACACTTCCGGAAATCAAAGTTGCACCAGAAGAAGGTCATACTGAGTTTTTGATGGTGTGCTATCGGTCTCATCCATTACAGTGTTTCATTTAGTGCAGACGAAACCATTACGTCTGAGACGTACTGTCAACAAATGGATGAAAGCCACCAGAAACTTCGCTAACAACACACAGCATTAGACAACATGAAAGGCGCAATTGTAGTCCACCACGATGCCCGATCGTACGTTGACAAATCGACCTCGCAGAAATTGGACGAATTGTGCAAAAAACTACCTCAATTTTTTTTGTTTTTCATTTTTCACCCCAAACAAGGCACAGTGCTACTTTGAAGCAGGGGACTACTATTAGGGACTTAATTAATGGGGCCATTATGAAAGGAAGTGAGTAGAAAAATGTTTGTTAACATTAAACTTGAACTTCTGCATATCATTGCAGTTGGGAAAGCAGAATCCCGGAAAGGAGAAGAAACTATTGGAGTAAAAGGGTTTCTTGCACCTAGGGATCTCTACTGTAAAGGGATGAGACTTAGTAGCTTTTCGGGTTTGTCGGGGGTAGTTACGTCGGGGAGGTACAAGTGTTTGCAGTTTGTCAGAGCATTCACCACGAAAGTATTTGTAGAACAGGCAGAGGGATGCAACATCTCGTCGATGGTACAGAGGCTGAAGGCTAGATGACAGTTCAGGACCTATCAGGCTGGCGACTCTCTTTTGAACCCTGTCCAGGAGCGAGAGGCAGAATATGCACCAGCCCAGATGCACCAGCCCAGATGTGACAACAGTACTCCATACATGGGCGAATGGTGGCCTTATAGAAGTAAAGGATACTGTCAGGCGTAACTACTTTTCTAGCACGGTAGAGGGAGCCAACCTTCCTTGCAGCAGCCTTGGCAATGCTCTCAATGTATATATTCCAGTTCATATTCCCTGTAAACCTTAGGCCGAGGAGTTTAAAAGAAGTAATTTCAGGCAATGTGTTCTTGGCCATTGCTTTTGGTGGTAGAGAAGATTTCTTGTAGTTATTGAAGAAACAAACTTAGTCTTAGCAGCCTTGAATGTGACCAACCATTTTTCCCCATTCCACTACAGATTGGAGGTCATCCTCTAGTGTTTCTGCCATTTCCTTGGATATGTGTTCATTTGTTTTCCCCTCATATCTGTCATAGAAAGTGGTGTCATCGGCAAATATACCCATCTCCGAAACAATTTTATCATGGAGGTCATTTATGAATATCAGGAATAATAGAGGTCAAAGGATAGACCCCTGAGGTACTCCCGCATTTATGTCATATTGTTTAGGTGTTCGACCGGCGAGGACAACTTTGATTTTTCTATTACTTAAGAAGGGTTTAATTACATTATGAATTCTTCCAGTGATTCCATATGATCTAATTTTCCTTAGAAGACCATCGTGCGATACCCTATCAAAAGACAGATATATTAAGGGGCACCGTTCTACACTCCCCTGTTTTGTCCAATGAACGGTATATACGTTCAGAAACTACAGTTAAGATATCTGCTGTTGAACGGGCTTGCCTGAATCCATAGCAGAAGTTTAGCAGCTGTCATGTGCTGGACTAGGTTTTGATTAACTAAGGACTCAAATATTTTGGCGGAAAGCGGGAGGAGGCTAATGGGGCGATAATTTAGTGGGTCAGTTCTTTCACCAGAATTCTTGAAGACTGGTACCACAGAGGCGGTTTTCCAGCAATCAGGAAAGCCAGATTCGTTAAGGCATTTATTGTAAAGTTTGGAGAGAACTGGAGCAACTTCGGCAGAGCATTTTTTTAATAGCACAGCCGGGATGAGATCTGGTCCACATGCTTTTGAGGTGTCCAGGTTTTTTTATAATAGCATGTACCTGAGAAGGGGTGATTTTCAAATCGTCTAGTGTGGCGTCTGTTCGCAGAGGAAAATCAGGGAGTGAGTGGTGTACCGAGTTGTGTGTGGAGTTTGAGGCAAACTGACCGGCAAGCAGATTAGCCTTGTCAGTTGCCGTGCAAGCAACCTCATGACTGTTTGATAGTGGGGGAATGGTTGACTTTCCATTATTTACCACGCTGTTGTAGATTTTCCAAAAATCCCGGGTTCCTAATTTCTGTGCTTCGATGCGCTTTCTGGTGGTTTCAGAGTAATCTGTCTTAGCTGTGTCTATCACTCTCTTACTATTATTTCTAGCTTCTATAAACTTCTGTTTATTTGAGCTGGACTTATGTAGGTTTAATCTGCGCAACGCAAGCTGCCTTTGACAAATGGCAGCTGCACAAGCAGAAGTAAACCATTGGGGAGAGTGGGGCTTGCTATAGAATTTCCGTGCGGAAACACGTGCTTCAATTGCAGTTTTGAACCATTCAGTGGTCTCATTTGCACACTGTTCCGCTGGAAGAGTAAATATATTTTGCCATGGGGCATCTCTGATGAGCTCCCTGATGGCTTCCCAATCAGCCTTTTTTTAATACCTTGTTGTTATGAGTAGTGGGTCTTCAGTTTTAGGGCGAGAATTTAGGCTGATTTGTACCATTATCAGAGCGTGATCAGCATTCCCGAGTGGGCTGTGGGCATTTGTTGTACAGTCATTGGGAACCGTTGTAAGAAAGAGATCTAGAAGTGAGGCATCCGCCATACTCTCCGGACAACTCACCTACTAACTTCTGCTATATCAAGCCTCTCGAGAACTTCATGCATAAGAAATGCTTCAAAAGCTTAAGATTTATCGAAAACGCCTTGAGCGACTTCATCGCCACCAGAACGCACAATTTTTATGTTACAAGAAAAAATACAATTGTTTTTCGTTAGCAATAAACGTTTGTTTGAGCCGAAATAAATTTAAAAGTAAAACGCCGAAACAACTTTCTTCCCAAACTGATATAGGAGTATCTGTGTGTGTGGTTCTTATTAAAACCAACAGAAAATATATTTGTACCAATCCAGGCGGATCAACGAAAAGGTTTTTGTACTTTAATCCGACAGCGTAACAAACGTCCTATTTCTAATTTAGTTCCAACAGTACCATACACAGACGTTTTCTAACTGAGGCGGCAAGATTCTTTTATTAACATAATCCAGGCAGATTAACGAAAATTCAACTATGGAAAATATATTTCCAAAATACTCATTAGAGATAAATATACATGGTACAACGTAAGTGAAATACTATTTTTCATAAAAACAAACAAATACGATATTAATTAAAGCTAACGAGACCAAAGAAATGCTATTATAAACTAAAACCTTACAAACGAACATGCCCTTTTATAACACGTTTGACTGTGAACAAATGATTCATCTTTATTATGAATGACTATCACAACACTATCGGTATATATATATATATATATATATATATATATATATATATATATATATATATATACGTACATACATATATATATATATATATATATATATATATATGCGTGTGTGTGTATGTGTATGTGTGTTTCGAACTTTAGTCTAGCAGATAAGGATAACTTCCCTTCAAAATTACGTTTACAGTAAAGGAAAATGATACTTCAAACTTATGTGGGAAAGGCCGACACACATTTAGTAACCTCTTCTCATGAGGGTTTTTTTTTTGTGCTCTAAAAATTTAAATGATCCAATGCATTAAGTAAGCGAAATATGGATCTCAGTTTTTACATATGAAAATGATAGAGAAAAATGACAAACAGACGGAACCTATCTTAAAGATATTTAGGCGTATACAAGATAGGCGTCCATTCAATTGGGGCATTTTATTCTACGTGACAAACGATAGACCGATGAATAGCGAAACAAACTCATAGACTTGTGCAGGCATTCAAGACGCAATTTTATACCCACTTTCATTTGCGATATCTCGTTTGAGTTGGCATTTTTGACAGACAATAAATCAGCGTTGATGTAATTAAAATCGATTCTAAATTTATTCTCTTTTGTTGTTCTTTTAGGTAAGTTCAGTTCGCATTCCACTTTCGCCAGAAGCATGCGTTCAGCAAATCCAGTTCCCTGGCCAGAAAATAATTACCATTTTCGCGTAAGTACACTATCGCTTCGTAAGACAGAAACTCCATTTTCACAAAGTATACGTTTTTTTCGCTTTTTCTTTGGTTTCTCATATTACACGATGTTCAAAGCGTTATTCATGGGGATCCGAACAATGATACTCGTTGAAATTGAATGTTATGAGATTTTTTTTTTTACATACATACTTACATATTCTCTCCTTGTTTCTAATCGTAGGACTTTATACAAAACGCAAAATGCATACCTACTTAATAACTCTTTACGTATATATATATATATATATATATATATACATATATATGTGTATATATATATATATATAATGCTGTGTAATATTATTCAATTTGAGGTTCTATATTTGCTATTTAAAAGCTCTAATATGTTATCTCTAATAATTCCCAAAAATTAAATAAACAGAGCTAAATATAATTTAATATTTATTAAAACTAATCTTATATATATATATATAAGTAAATATGCAAGTGTATATATATATACATATATACATATATATATATATATATATATATATATATACCTATGAATACTGTATGATGGATCGCAAATTATGTACCTGTAAAAAAAAGTGTTTTTTTTTTTTTTCATAAAATTATTTTGTATTCCTCCACAGCACCAATTGAAGACGAATAAAGAAAAATTATGAGCTCTTATACTTTTTGTATTCTTTTTTATAAATTTCAATTCGTTATATATCTGGATCCTCGAGAGTTTCTGTCAATCATTCATGTTTTGGACTTGACCAACAATCAGTGGATGAAGCCGAACGTAGCAAAAATGTTGAAACGCTAAATGCTTTTTTTTGTTGTTGTTTTAAAAAATGTGATTTAGTAATTAATATTTGGTTGATGGTGGGGGGACGGGGGTTACTATACACAGATTCGAAAAAGTCGTCCAAAAACAAATAAATGAAAGCAAAGCTAAGGTAATTTACGTTTCTACCTAATTGGATAATTGTTTAGTGTTTTTATGCAATGTAAAATGTTTAATTGGCTCAAAAAACAGAAATGGTCGCGAATTCTGTTGAATACGTTAAGTTTGGGATAGTAAGGTGAAAACTAAAAACTATACAAAACAGTGTCTGAAACTCACCGAACATATGTTACCATGACATAGGCTGGCATAATGGATAGGTTTCTGACAGTATTTTGTATAGTTTTTTTTAGTTTTAACTCACTTTCTCTAACTTAAAGTAATCAACAGTGTCCACCACCATTTGTAGCTTTCAAATACACCAATAAACACTGTTTTTCGAGCCGACTAAACGTTACATTAAATGAAAAGGGTTTATATTACTAAACACAGATACAAAGAAGTTGTCAAAAAATAAATATATAACAAATAAATGTTATCAAAGGCAAGAAAAGTAAGTGTTCTACCTAACTGGATAAGATTTTAGTGTTTTTATGTAATGTATAATCGGTTCAAAAACATCCAATGTTTATCGGTATATCTGAAAAATACAAATGGCGGCAGACTGTATCGAACATGTTAAGTTTGGGGAAATTTTGGGAAAATAAGTTTAAACTAAAAATACTGTTAGGAACTCACTCAATATATGTTACCATGATGTAGGCTGGCATATAATCGGTGGTTTTAAACTTTTGTTCGATACAGGTGACGACTTTTAAAAATCCCTTTTAGTGATTACCTGGTGTGAGGATATTTGTACAACTAAACGGTAAATCTGCTCAAAAAATCCGGTAGTATTTTACTTTAAGGCCCGTTTCACGTTCATATATAACGAAATATTTTATTGTAGATTTCAGGTGGTCTAAAAACGAATCTGCAAACCGTTTACGTAGCAAAAAAAAGTTTTCATGACATTCATGAAATTACTTTTTCGAAAAGTGGGTGATCACTTTTCAATGTAAATTTAACTTAGAATGAGCACCCACTTTCTGGCCACCTGAGAGAGGGGCATTTTTCTGTTTCTTGGCTAAAAAGTTTTTTGTTTGATTTCTTTTGCATGGTTATAACCCCTGAACTCTGGGACTATTTTCCATTTAACAGCCGTAGCCTTCGTTTACGCTATGCGTAAGCATAAACGAAAGCTGTTTAGCCAATAAACATGGGAAAAAATCCCCCCTCTCTCAGGTGGCTAGAAAGTGGGTGCTCATTTTAAGTTAAATTTACATGGAAAAGTGATCACCACTTTTTCGAAAAAGTAATGTCTTCATATCATAAAAACTATTTTTTGTGACGGAAACGGTTTGCAGATTCGTTTTTAGCACACCGAAATCTACAAAAAAAATGTCGTTATTTACGAACGTGAGACGCACAGCCCTTAATGGAAAATTGTATCAAAAATCCGGGGGGAAATAGTTTTCAATAAAAACAGCAAATGAATTCGATAGAAAAAAAATGGATACTATTTTTTTTTCTTTCTGTGTGTTTCTTGGCTTAAAAGTCTTTTGTTTGATTTCTTTTGCATGGTATTAACCCCTGAACTCTGGGACTATTTTCCATTTCACAGACGTAGCCTTTGTTTATGCTATGCGTGAGCATAAACGAAAACTGTTAAATATGCATTCGCGTACCAAACTGCCTTGTAAAAAAAAACCTTTAAGCCAATAAACACGAAAATAAATGCCCCTTCCTCAGGTGGCCAGAAAGTGGGTGCTCATTTTAACTTAAATTTAGATGGAAAAGTGATCACCCACTTTTCCAAGAAAAATTTCTTCAGATCATGAAAACTATTTTGATACTCCTTGGGCGTTGAGTTCCATGGCGACCCGCAGAATTATTTAATGGTCGTTCCCTTAGTATCCCCCTAGTCAAGGCTAACGCATGCGCACGTAACATTTTTTATTTATTTACTTACGTGGTGGAGTTTCTATACTGATAGGTTTTTTGAATTTTTTTCACTGGATTATTATTGATTGAACACTAACCAGATTATGGAAAAAAATTGAAAAAAATAAAATCATTTCAACATTTGAAAGGGATACTCACTTTTTAGTTACCACGTTCTGGTAAATCGGTCACTTTTTATTTTTATTTTTTTTCTAAATACGGAAGTGTCTTCGGGAGATATAAAATGGTCGCACGTTGACGAAGCAATGTATCGGGATGCGTACGGGATTAAAAATTATTGGTAAATTTTTAGATTAGGTCCACCTCCTCAATTTTCTTTTAAATGACGATTTGAAATGGTTTTCGACTATGCTGAATACGAAAATCGCATCGAAATTTTGCAGAAATAAGTAGTTATCAAGATATAAAAAAGTTGTGTTATGCATTGTAATCTTTGGCGGCCATCTTTTTACGTGTGTGTATTTGTTTATGTCTCGTGTGCACGTAAAAAGATGGCCACCGAAGAATACAATGCATAATACAACTATTTATTTCCGCAAAATTTCAATGCAATTTGCGTGTTCAGCATACTCGGAAACCTATAAATGTCGTCATTGAAAGGAAAATTGTGGAGGTGGACCTAATCTAAAAAAAATACCAAATTATTAAACATTTCTCCAGCATGTTGGTGAAATTTATAATACTTTAAAAAAATTAAAAAGAAACAAAACAAAAGTTTGGAAAAAAAACTCACCTTTCACAAAAACAATTTAAAAAAACACACAAACTGACTAAATAAGTAAAAAAAAATAATGTAAAATCTCGAAACTTTATTTTCATGAAAACAATAAAAAAAGTCCTGTTCTCTCTATTTTCTTTTCTTTGAGAAACAAATATATTTCTGACTTACAAATGCGGTAGAGACTCATTATTTTTACTTTCTATGGTTTTGATATACCGCGTTTTTATTGCGTACAAAATGGGTGACTGATTTATCAGAACGTTGTAACTAAAAAGTGAGCACCACTTTCAAATGTCGAAATAATGATTTCTTTTTTACATTTTTTTTAATAATCTATTTAATTAGTGTCCAATCAATAATAATCCAGTGAAAAAAAATTCCAAAAACCTATAAGTATAGAAATTAAGCATGGAAGTAATGTTTGTACAACAACGTAACGTCGCCTTTCGCACTTTTGCAAACATTTTTTAAAAAAAGTAACTAAACCATTTATTGATAATTTGTCACGTGTACAAACATTTATTTATTTACGTAGGCTTAACTCCTTTCATGAATAAGAAAAGTGTTACTCTTTAAGAATAATAAAAGGAAAAAGTTACTGAACATTTATAAAAGGACTTCTTTTCATGAAGGCCAGAGGAATAGTTGGCCGAAAATTCGTGAAACAACAACCATAAATAAAAATGGTGCTAATGCAGAGAGCCGCGCTATTTTTTAAATCATATTTCCACGTTTAAATACCGTTTTACGATGTGTTTTTTTTAATTTATTCAATTGTAAGGTTAAAGTACAGAATAGGTACAAAACATTCTTACCTCCCCATGTTAAGAATGACTTTTTAAATAATAACATATTTTCAGCACGGATCACTCTCTGCATGAGTAATCTTATATAGAAAAAAAACTCAAAAGCAAGCAACAAACTTTTTTTTGGCCTTATATAATAAAGAAAGATGTGTAAATTAAAAAATTTGGAAGATAAACAAATGAAATATGTTTTTTTTTTTTTTTACTTATCGAGTTAACAGAAAATTAAACCTTTCCTCAATTCGTGGCTGTGAAATTAATCGACCCGGAAGTTCAGTTTTATCAACAGAACAGATTCGCAGAAACGATAAATAAATATATTTATTTTATTTAATATTTTAATTTTAATTAGGTAAATTTATTTTAATAACATAAAAACATACCTCGACTCTAAAAATGGGTTGTTTGAAAATTTCAAATAAATTGGTAACGTATAAACATGGTTTTATTTCTTTAGAACGAACCAACTTTACATTTATATATATATATATATATATATATATATATATATATGTGTGTGTGTGTATGTATGTGTGTATATAAAATGTTTTCTGTAGGCTGTTTTTGAATCCAGTAAACGACGGGTACTTTGGTAGTATATATATATATATATATATATATATATATATATATATATATATATATATATATAAATGTTTGTATATATGTAAATATAAATGTTTGTATATAAGTATATAAATGTTTGTATATATATATATATGTTTCTATATATAAATGTTTGTATATATATATATGTTTGTATATATATATAAAATGTTTATATATATAATGTTTGTAATTTTATATAAAATGTTTGTGTGTATATATATATAATATTTGTATATATATAAAATGCTTATATACACATATATATATAAAATGTTTGTATATATATATATATATATATATATATATATATATATATATATATATATATATATATATGTGTGTGGGTGTGTGTGTAAAATGTTTGTATATATATATATATATATGTAAAATGTTTGTATATACATATAGAATTGGTTTTCAATGCGTATGTACAGATTTTTTGAAGACTTTTCCATAGGGAATTAAAAGGGAACGAAGGGAACTCCAATGCTCTCTTGGCAAATTATTAATTATTTGTATAGTGATTAATGCCTATAATTCTGTCTCATTACTTTTTTCATAGTTAACTATCAGAAACCCCTTTGCACGAATTTATTACACAGTAATAAAGTAGGCCCATTGACTGTTTAAATATAATATCTCAACGTGTAAAGAGCAACCCATTCCTTCTCATAAATCTCATTCACCTACCTATATATATATATATATATATATATATATATATATATATATATATATATATATTCCAATATGCAACTGGTCTTGATGGCATTCCAATGATAGTGTTGAAAGAGTAGCGGTTGATGGGTAGAAATCAGAGACTTGATGCTGGAGTCTCTCAGGTGTCTATCTTGGGCCCAACTCTCTTTCTGATCTACATTAATTATCTTCCAAATCACATCCTTATGTCATTGGTAGACATTTATGCTGGCGACACTATCATCTCTGGAAGCACATCAAATGTCGAAAACGACCAAGTTCTTTCTGATGCTCGCTCCTTTGATTTTGAGCACGTTGTACAATGGGAAAAAGCGGCTGGTTACTTTTAATGCAGCTAAAACCAAGATTCGATCTTTACATCATCAACGCTCTGATCTCGTCTGGAATCAATTGAAATGAATAGCTCCCGTTTTGGGTAGGCTCCATGTTTGGACAAGCTTCTGGGCTTGACCTTTACTCTTGATCTAAAGTGGAACTCGTAAAGCAAATCAGTTGCCAAGATCGCAGGGAAATGGTGGGATCCCTCCATCAATCCAATAGATATCTTACTGCTGATGCAATTCTTTACCTATATAAGAGCCAGGTACGTCCAAGGATAGAGTACTGTAACAACATCCAGACAGGAGCTGCTAGAAAGACTTTATCCTGCCTAAAGCGAGTTCAAAATAAACTTCGCAGATGCCATTTTTTCTTTCTTGCAACCTGTTTCACATGAAAAAATCATTACGAGTCTGTCTCTACTTTATCCTTATTTTACTGGCAAGTGCTTTTCTGATCTCTAACATTTGATCACCCGGCAATATATTTTCAAGAAATACTCGAAAAAACAAACGCTATCAATAATATCACTCACTCTTTATCTGTGCCTAAACCTAAACGTTGATTCCATGAGCAAAGTTTCTTTCTTAGAACTGAATACCCGTGGAACTCTTCCTTTTGTCTGCATTCCAGCTGACTGCAATATAGTTGTCTTCAAGTCTAACATGAACAAGTTCTTGATGAGCAATTTCCCTAAAGTAATCCAATTTACCAAATTTACACTACTAACGATTACTATGATATTGTCCCATTGACTACTATGCGTTCTTTAACACTTATCTTCGAGTGGCTTATGTGCCTTGATATTGGTGGCTCCTTTGTAAAAAGAAAATACATACTGTATATTTATATGTATATACATATACATGCTTCAAAATATATATGTGCATTTTTATCCTCATTACTTACACCTGCCATAACTACAGTAAGCGAGTAATGTAAGAGCAACATTACTATAAAATGTGTTTGATTTTTGTTTCAATAGTAATATCATTTTGTATCGTTTGTTTTTTTCTTCTCTTGTTTTTTTTTATTTTTATTAACATAGCGTCTTACAGATTTGTTAAGATGGCAACGAATATGTAGTTGTTAGATTAAATTCCACTGCGTGATTGCAGATCTAATTTCATAAACTGAATTTGCCATCACGTAATGTAATTTTTATTATTTGTATTTCATGAAAATTGCTTTCTTTCGGACAGAATTTTACAAATCATATGCTACTGTACTGAGCTTTGTTCAATTTCTTTTCTTAACGAAGTCATTATAACACCATTTCTTTTTGTTAATATTTGCAATGGCAGAATTCATCATAATGGCTTATTATCTTCAGTTACTCGTTTGCTATTTTTCATTTTTTTCTGCGTTAATAATACAAATGAGATTAATTTACTTTTGATTACCAATGAAAGAAATGTCAGCATGTGCGTCGATTTTAAGATTGCAAAACGGGCGGTAAGGTAAATTATGAATGAATATTCTCAAACCAATCCTAAATTACATATTTTCAGAAGAATTATTTCAAAACGGAGTTAATATACGATTTTAGGCTACTAAAATATACAATTATTAATCAAAAAATGAAGTCAATGTAATATTATAGATTTCAGAATTCTACTATTTCATAATGAAGAGATAACTGGGAAAAATGATATATCATAATATACAAGACGTACACGTTAACTATTGTGTCATAACTAGCGCTAGGACAACAGCATATTCTTTTTATTTTTTTGACTCTCGAATGTGCATTCGTTAATATTTTAAATGCTTTTATATAGAGTGATGAGGTTCTCGCTTGCTTATCTGTGTCTAAATATGTCGGATATATACTCGACAGTCAAAACAATGAAAAGATTATTCAGTTGATATAGCCCTTGTCATAACTCTTAAGACAATTTATCTTACTTTGATCTTTTGGAAAATACATAAACTGAGACACATATTCTAAAATATGTTCTCGGATGTAAGCACGACACACGAAATAAATGACACAAACGCTATCCTATTAATATATAGACTAGCGGGACTTGTGGAAATTCCACAGAGGACTCATTCATATGTAATATATTGATGTTGGCATTCTGTAGATGTTCAGTGTAAATAGAGACGCTCTGATATTATTATTGTAATTTTTATGTTAAAACTTCAAAAGTATTTATCTAAGCTAGCAAGAACGCCCGGTAAAGTGCGGTCGTAAAGTACGCTTAAATATGAGGTTTTAATTCTTGCAGATTTCGTATGTATTTTTATGCAGTTAATGTTCTATCGATTTTTATATATTGCAAAGTCGCAATTAAAAAAAATATATCCATATGACGTGAAGGCATTAGCTTAAATCGAAACCGAATAAAAACATGATATATATATATATATATATATATATATATATATATATAACTTGATTTCCTTCAGCCATAATCGAAACCAAAACTTATAAAGAATTCTTGATAAAGTTATTTATTAAAAAATAGATGATTTAAGTGTCATTAGCTATAATCGAAACTGAAACAAAAACTTATGAAGATTTATTGGTAAAATTATTTATGACAAAAATAGAACATAACAATTAAACGGCCCGGATGCAAGACTCACAGACAAAAGAGCACACATGCTATCGTATTAATATATAGATCATTATTATTGGCTCATAAGGAGTTTTCACTTCTTCAGAACAGTCTGTGTTGTTCTCTGAAAGCTGATTGACAACAAGTTTGTCCAGTTTTCTAGTGCTCTCCACCTCTTCTGACAATATTTGCAAATGAATTGGCATTATCGCAACAGTCGTTTACCAGCAATTTCTCGCTAGCAGCAGCCATTGGTCCTTACTGCAATTTACGTGGCAGAAAGCCTCCCCAAGGTCCCAGTTCGATTCGCACTTATTCATCAATGCTCTATCCTCGGGTTTCCATCCTTCTTGACCTTTTCCGCTATTTGGCATCGTTTTTTTTTTTGGGGGGGGGAGCGGTAATTGGAGAAGATGAAGGGGTTGGGGTTATTATAATAATAATAATTATTATTATTATTATTATTATTATTATTTCTTCGCTAGCAGTTTTTTCAGTCATTATCAGGATTACACACTACTAAAAACAAATAATGGTTTCGGGAATCTAAATTACAGTATGCCCCCTCAGATTTCAAAGGCTAACTCTTTATTTCGATAACGATTGCAAACACATAAGCTTTATCGCAACAAGCCTTTACTCTTGATTTTATTTTGAATATTAGTCCCAATATGCATTCCCAAGAATTTAGTAATCTGTTATTGTGGAGGTCTGGTTGGTTTTTGCCTTAGTCGTTTCATACCATTTGGGCCTTCGTACTCATTTCATGGTCAGCGGTGGTTGCTGCTATTATATCTTGTGGAGTTTTATTGCTTTCCTTAATTTCATTCTCTCAAGTTTGCGTATATATGTCAAATTGCAAGATTTCCCCCTTTTCTCTTCAACGACGTCAGGCGAGTTATGACACCAGATTTGTCTGCTTTGTGTATCGTTTGATCGCTTTGACTAGGGTCCTGGTAGATGAGAGGATTCGGTCAGACAGCTTGCTTCTCTCTCCACGTTGTTTTTGATAGAGTGCACGATCGGTTCAGCGCTGGTCTCTCAAGTCGGTGTCACTGAAAAATAGAGGTCATTTCAAGCAAAAGGATGGAAAGAATAACAAGTCGATAAGTTTGCTTGTTCTGTAAAAACAACAGGATACTTATTCACTGAAACTTAAACAACTCTAATCATTCATAAGGTTCTGACTTAAAAGGCAAATGCTCGTGGACTGTCGGCTTCTATTAGTAAAGTTGGGACAGTCAACCCTAAATCTGGCGTGTCCCTTCACAGTGTTGGATTCCGTGCCTTTGAACCGAGTATGACTTAAGTGATGATTTTTTCTCTAAATGGTGTACGTCCTCTAGCGGCAATGCAGAGTGTGTTTTCGAGATTATTTTTGTCTTTCATTATATTGAGAATTAAGTGGGGTTGACCCCGCCTTCCCAACCACACAATATTATTTTACAATTCTCAGAAAACCAATCTCAGCCAGTTCTTGCAAATTCTCAAGCTCAGAATATTTCCTTTTCTTCTTTTTCTTAAAATCTGTATCTCTAATCGCCACTCCTAACTCCACTGTCCACAGTGTTCCATTGTCTCCATCTTCCATTATGTCCCTACCGTCCATCATCACTCACGTGGGAAGGTCTTTCTTCTCTTGAGCTTTATTTTCATAATCCAGGAATGTCCTAAATGCCTTTTTGTATAAGTAAAAAAAATAAAAATTAATCTTTTGGGATAACTAAATTTTCTTTTTCTCTAAGGCCCCAACAACAATTAATGGTCACTTGAATTCGTATCCGCTGTCCTCTTTTTCCTATCCAAAGAACACCATAACATATAGCCTGTATTTCAAGTGATCCCCAAACAAATTCAGCCACCGTAAGGAATTAGGGATACTTTTTTTTAATAATATGAAATTTGGATGAGACTTGTTAATTGCTAATAGGCGCTATTTCTGATTTTTTTCAGCTAGGGTGTTTTAATGGATGGTGGGTGTCATCTCAATTATCTGTGAAGAAACAAATTCCTTCTTTATATCCACGAATAATTATGTGTGTAGTAAATCAGTACAATTACACACTTTTTTAAATAAAGCTCTTTTTTTAATCATCACCACCAACACCAACACAAGCACCACCACAACCACCACCAGCATCATCATCGCTGTTATTGTTACATTCAACGACACTATCACACAAGGTAAATCGATTCATCATTTATTATATGATCAAAAGCGATATTGGCATGTACAGACACCTGTAGATTAATTAATAAGGGTATTGCGAGAAGTAATCTTTTTTATAAATTTCAAGAGCAACATTAAGATATTGTATTCAAATATATTGCTTTACATATAAATTTGATAAAATATAACCAATGAGAAAACATCTTACATTTTGGTTGTAACAGATCCTGATGTGAATACTGCTAACCATGATTTAATAACGTTTTTGAAAAACATTGTGGGCAAATAAATTACTTTGCTCAAACGAAAGACCTTGGCTTGTTTGCAATAATTTGCTTTCTTTCAAAGTTCTCTATTGATCTTGACTTGAACGCTAATTGCTACCAACTGAGAATGTTTTTATGATATACGTTAAAATAAAAAGAAACCAAATTGTCTAGACCAAACAAATGTGAAGAGAAAGAAGTTCGGATATTTTGAAAACATCATTAACTTTCAAGTGGAATCTTTGATGTAGCAGCATAGTAAACGAGCGTAGCTCCTCTCGACTGGTTTCTGTCTGTGTCCTCGTCTAATATATATATATATATATATATATATATATATATATATATATATATATATATATATATATATATATATTGATTTATGGCTTATAATGTTATTATTGGGATTTAACAGCTTTAGCGATGCTGAGACGCCTCCAAACAGGAATTGTTTTATCTCTTTTACAAAGGACTGCTATGAAATTCCTGAGAATGCATTATGCATCGTATGAAAATAGAAACTCATAGTTTTAGCAGGTTCATTCCATACACGCATACGTATATATACATGTATATATATATATGTGTGTGTGTGTGTGTGTGTGTATGAGTGTTTGTGCAAATAAGTGTGTATGAGTGTTTGTGCAAATGAGTGTGTATGAGTGTTTGTGCAAATGAGTGTGTATGAGTGTTTGTGCAAATAAACGTTGTTAAAGAGAACAGAAATATTCCGTTTAATAAGCCCTTTTTATTTTTTAATTTATTTTAAGATTCTTTTAAGATGTATATTTTAATGTTATCGATGGAAATAATATTATTTCCATGTGTAGATCGAAGTTGACTGTGGTGGAGATTTTCATCCCACAAAGTAGACATCATAAAGAAGTATGTATGAATATTATTTGATATGAAAGAAATGGTAGGTGTTTTTGTAGAATAGCGGTCAATGTGTGCAAGGTTATAAAGCACTGTTTGGAAGCTTAGTGGTGCCCAGTTCTGTGGTCATTATTGAGTCCTTTATTGTCTAGGGGGGCATTTAATGTATTTTCGCGGGATTGGAATTGGAGTTGGTTTAGAGCTGGATCTGCGTTTTAATGTGTATAGCTTTAAGTATTTTTACTTATTGATGTAGGTTTCGTAGTGTATTATTTATGAGTGTTGACGGAAATCTCTTTAATTCAAGACAGGGGCAAGTGTCTTTTTTGTAAATCTTGTAATATTGCGCTAGATTCTGTATTAGCATGTATAACCAATACATGTGTGTAACGTTTACATAACATATATATATATATATATATATATATATATATATATATAATGCTGAATCTGACAAATTAGGGTGTTTCTCCACAGCCTTCTTTTCATTTTATAGTAATCACGCAATATTTAAAGTTCAGTTGTTTTTCGATTCGGTAATAGAATAATATTTTATCAATCTTCTTTTAAAAGATCTACTAAGCCATAATTAGCATGTAGTTCATTAGAAGACTTGCTGTCACTCAAACAAGCAAATCAATACTACTGAAGAAATCACCTGACTTCCCTTATCATGCAAGAACATTTTTCACAATCGCCAGTATCATATATCTCCACGAAATAATTAATCGCTTACGCTTAAAGCAACGATCGGCAATTCATTGTATCCTGTGGACCGGAGCGTTTTATAATTACGGGTCCTGGGCCAAACGAAGGGCCTGACTGATAAAGTAAGGAAAATTACATATGTACCCATTTATTAATTACATAATGAAAATGAATATAGAGTAAGCAGAAAAGCAAATAAAAATATAAAATTAAAAGAATGCTGAAGAAAAATTAGTTTTCTCAATAAACGTCAAAAATGTCATAGTTGAAAAGTCAACGAAATTTTGATAGATGAATTATGACGGATATGTTTGAAATTGTCATTGTATAATATTATAAAAGAATCACACAAAAAATAAAAATAAAACACATATATGCGTACATGTGAGTACAAATAGTTGTCAACATATGAGGCATGCAATAGACAGTCGACTGAGACAATTTCGTCGTCTTGAAGCTGTCCCTGCGTAATATTTGTCGCCGCTCTGTCAAATTTGCTCGCAGTTTTGTTTTAGATTTATTTTCTAGATTTTACCCAGAAATTAAGTGATTGGGTCTTGATCGTGTTTCCTCGCTCATAGTATACTAATTTGTGTAGGTTGATTAGGGGAAGATAACGCCTGGTTTTTGCTGACTTCACAACCTTCGTCTCTCATGTTAAAAATAGTCATTAGTAATCAGCCTCCTATGCTGATCCAAATGGTTTGCAGGCCAGATCCGGTTCACAGCAATATTATTGGCTTTGCTTAAATTATTGTAATGTTCCTCTGATCTAATATAGTTCCAAACTGTCTCCTCATCCCAACGGTTCATCAATCTGCTAGTTTTATCAGCAATTCAATGTGCACCGAAGAAGGTGTTGCACTGTTGACCACTTCTAGATAAATACACCCAACCAATTGGACAATCGGCAAGAGTCGACCCCTGACTGTAGAGGTACTTGTTTGCTGGCATTGCAGTCTCTCACCCAGTTTTCCTTATT
The DNA here is from genome assembly GCF_053919585.1 of Euprymna scolopes. Taxonomy (NCBI): domain Eukaryota; kingdom Metazoa; phylum Mollusca; class Cephalopoda; order Sepiida; family Sepiolidae; genus Euprymna; species Euprymna scolopes. The sequence goes on from NC_136518.1 coordinate 41,842,319, forward strand.
GTATTAATATTTAATATGGAGAAATTTAAATATGGCAGCAAACATCTGGCTGCACAACTTCTAATATGGTTGACCCTCTTGAAAACAATGGCCGATTATTTACAGTAACATCCTATATAAAAGTTGCATTGTACCTTGTCTAGATTTAAAAAAAGTTAACACATTTTTTCTGAAGAATCGAACGACATAGTATTTATTTCCTTTTTGGGATATTAAACAAAATGACTTGACTTGAGAATCTGGCGCATTAAGATGGCCGCATTTTGCCTGTGAAAATACATATGTATCCTCGTTGAGGCGTATCCGATGATCAGTGATAAACCTACGTATTCCCATGAAAATCTTCAAGTTTGAGATAGTAGACATCTTTTTTCCAAAAAAGAAACATACCTCTACCTAATACAAATGTAACTCGGACTTGTATCATAATTTTAAGAAATAGTAACGAATTTATATAAAAACATTCCAAATGAACACATGTTACAATTGGTAATGCTACGGAGTAATACTATGTTTCTCAATAAATTTATAATAAAATTTTTGCTTTATTAAATATTGGTTTAATTTTGTGTGGCATTTTATTGAATATTAAAATAATGATTGTTTTCTAACGATTTAAAAGTGTGTCATTATATGGAGGAATGAAAATGTATAGAATTAAGAAGTCTTGGAAAGCAGAGAACAAGTTAATCCTTTTGAAGAATATAAAACACTATTGTTTTACACCTTAATTCATTTATATTGTCGAAACAAAATACGTAAACGTTTTCTATGATGCAGGGGAATTACATCCTTAAGCGATGATGGGCACAGGAATGGATTTAAAGCTGTCCGAGCACATCTTAAAAATGTTTAGCTACTACATTAGGCATTAACAACAACTCGTGTTATTTGATCTTAGAGAAGAATATATGCTGTCTTCCGCGCAGAATTGACAGCAGTGTACTATTTCGCATAAGCAAACACGACTTAATCACAACGCTTATGTCGCCTAAACCACCAATCCGAACGCATGTACAAAGTTCATCTTTGAGACATGAAGAAAAGGTACATCACAACAAAAAATAATTAATAAACCAGGCACCTGTCATTAAAAAATATATAGGAAAGTAGGTGACCGGTTACTGGTATATTTATGTACTTAATTGAAAAACAATTTTTCGTTTTCTTTTGTTTTTCAGCTAAAGCCTTTTAGGCTATTTACATATAAGCACCTAAAAAAAAAATCTAAATTTTCTCTTTGGTGAATTAGCATAAAGTGAAAGACTGATAATACCCAGCAAAATATATAGTTGGGATCTAGTTTTAAAAGTTGATTAGAAATTATTATTGTTATTTCTAGTTATTTTAAACCAAGCAATCTAATTAATTCTCTGAGAATAAAAATACTATTGTAACAATGATGATAATCGTTTTGCTAGAAAATATCTAAAAAAAAAAATCTTAGTGGTATATATTTTCATTCTATTGCATAAATCAATATGTTTATTTATTTAAATCGACATTGTTAAATAAAGAAATACCTAAAAAACCTAATTCTTTGTTTGAATTGCATCTCATTTAGTACGTATACCTCGTCGGAGACATAGTTTTATAAAATAAATTAAAAGACAGAAACATATCATGATTACAAAGTTAAGACGAAACGTTCACTCAGGGCTAAATTTCTTTCTTTTTGGTGGCTTCGTGTCCTAGCTGTTTTTTTTGTTTACACCAAACTATCTTTGGTAAATATTTTTAAAGCTTAAGTATCGACCCAGTTCTATTGCATTTGTGGTTCTGATCATTAAAACTGTTGGCGTCTAAAGCACAAACTTTCTGAGCGAGATTTATTTATATCCATAATCGATAAGCAAACGGCTGCATTGTTTTTACATTGTTCATTTTTTACTAAATAGTTCATTTTATTTAGATTTCTGTCTTGCTAGAATTAGTCAGAGTTTGTTCCTATTTACAATGCCTCCCCACGTTTTTTAACGTGGAGAAAAGGAACAAAATAAAAATTGTCTCAGTCGTGAAAGATTTCTCCTCCACTGACAGAGAACAAGAAATTGAAGTGTAGCATCTGAAGAGCAGATACCACACTTTGATCTTGTCCTGAAGGCCAAGTTTGTTAGTTTATACACACATCAGTCAATCAACGTATATTTTCATGAAGGCCTTCTCGATATATTATTAATATTAATAACACTATCATTGCAATTGTTATTTGCATTATTATTATTATTATTATTAGTAGTAGTAGTAGTAGTAGTAGTACAGTATTAGTATCAATTAAAGTTGTAGTAGTACTAATCTTTACTAACAAACCATTTTCATACAGGTAATTACCACTTATAAGAAGGGACATTTGCAGGGCATTTTATACTGTGAGAAATTCCATGGCAAGGTCATTTTGTTTGCCCGCCTAACATGGTTTTCTAGACGGTCTTTGATTAGTTCAATTTTAATGCGCCAGTTTGGCGCTAATTTTGTATACATGTTCGTTTATTTTTCATTCTGACAACGAACACGGAACAGTAAAGACTCACACAGTGGTGCTGTGTTATAGAGTTCCAGGATTTTACCTTCATTGGACACTATGCAGTGGGTGGGCGAAGGACATTTTTCTAACTACAGAGACAACATAATTGCTAAACTTTTTTACCCAATGAGGATATTCTGCAGTGTTCGACTTGATATATTTGATTATAGGAAACTATTCCTATTTCTTCCAAGGACTAAGAGGTCCCATATATGCCCGTATTGGACGCCTATCATTCATGCCGTGTTCACCATGTACAACATGGACATCCTTCTAAGGAACCCCCGAACTAACATTCACACAGAGGAATCATAACTAAAGGCTCCATTACGTATGGATAGCAAATTCAGCCACTTTTTTTTGCAAGGACTTACTGTGAACCAAAGAACTTTTATTTACTGATACATCTTGAATTAAATTTGAGTTTTAAAGGTATGGCTTTGTTTGTGGAATTTCATTTGCTATCTGCAGGGAGGAAATTGGGTGTGTAGGGAAGAAATTTCTTACTATACTTAAATCAGAAGGAACTTTTCTAGGGCATTTTTATAATGTAAAAATTTTGTTACATTAAATATAGTAGTATAAAAAACAACTCATGTTTTTAGCTTTGCCTTTAACGCGACACCAATGTTCTTGATTTATTAGAATATCCCACGTTCCTATTTGAAATATTCCATGCCCTTTCAAAAGGGTGGTCAGGATGATAACGGCCTTAGCAACAGCCGTATTAATATAATAAATTACTCACCGATAATAATGGGTACTGTTACCATGAAACCTAAATAACAACTAATCTCTAGATTTCAAGTACTCTCAATCTATTTTGATAACTATTGCAAATGATTTGCCTTATCTCAACAGACGATTATGATTATTTATTTTTTTTCTCGGATTTGGATGGCAATATACCTCACCGAGGTGTAAATAATTCATGCATTTTTCCGGTGAAAGCATTGTTGTACTCTCCTTAGTTTTAATTTATATGCTAGTTTATCCTTCCCGATTACGGTGTGTGCTGTCAACCGAATCCCATGCATTTGTACATGGTGAATGTCCGGGGAAGTTTCTTGCAATGTCAGTTTACTTGGCTTTGTATGGTGCCCCTTTCATGTTATTCCTCCCCTTTTATACCCAATTACAAAAGTCTGGTAAATATTATTAGTTTATAAGAGTTAATTTTCGTATTCGACCATTTTTCTTAAAATTAAACCATTTTACATGATTAATTGATATATATTCTTAGTCTTCCCTTTGGTTCCAATTTTTCGTAGTTCTTCCCAGTGTTTTCTAGAATGTTTCTACTGTCCCTAACATTTTTAGTAACATTGACATTCTTCATTCCTCATATGCCTGTCAGTTTAATAGCATTATAGTGTTGCTTTATTTTTGCCATTTCTTTTCAATTTCTACTGTCGTCTGCAAGGACGACAAACTGTATAATTTATCATTTTTCTTGCTGATTAATATGGTATTCGATCTCTTATATCTAATAGATTTATCTGTTCGTACATCCGTGCCTCATGATTTTCTCATTTTCGTTTTTGTGTAATGTTTCCGGTGTGTGTATCTATAATTTGTCTGCATCTCTAAAATTCTGTCGTTTCCTAGTTTCCGGCTTACTGTTTTTTCCACGACGATCTTTTTCGGTTAGATTCACGCATTATGTGACATTTGTTTCGTCCCGGTGTTCGCAGAGTCTACATTTATCGTTTTCCCGAGTTTAATATATGTTAGTTTAATGTTTCCGTCGTATTATTTTATGAAACTCTCAATAGTGATTTAGTTTCTCTTTTCAAGTGTCCTTTTTTAACAAGAATAAAAAGCATTGGAAATGCAAAAGGATATAGGGATGGTATGCCAAAAAGTATACAAACAAGATAGCTATGAATGGCTAGGCACATGGAAATAGAATTGCATCCAAAGTATATCCCTATAGCTTTTCTCCAATCTTCATTCCGTGCCATCATTACGGTTGTAAAAAGCTATAGGGCTATACTTTGGATGCAATTCTATTTCCATGTGCCTAGCCATTCATAGTTATCTTGTTTGTATACATTTTGGCATATCATCCCTATATCCTTTTGCATTTCCAATGCTTTTTTTTATTCTTGTTAATTAGTATTTTTACTTACAGTCTTATTTTTAAACTTACATTCATGATAGTATTGTCTTTTTTAGGAGGCGGCTCATTGCCGCCTCCATTAGTAGCAGGTCGCTTCCTGCTGGGTTTTAGGTCTTTGGTTTTGGGCCTTAGGAGTTGCCTCTTGGTCCCCCATCGGTTCTATGTTACATAGAGAGTGCTACCGCCTCTCTGATAAAACAGTAAGAGTATTATAAAGTTCTAAAATATTCATACCTTCACTATTAAATTTTTCTTTTCTGTTATACCGTGCTTTTGAGTCAGCACGTGACGCAGCCTTCTGTTTTTCTGGTTCTTTGTTATAAAGAGCACGTGAGGCAGTCTTCTTTTTTTCTGGTTCTTTGTTATAAAGTGCACGTGAGGCAGCCTTCTTTTTTCTGGTTCTTTGTTATAAAGAGCACGTGAGGCATTTTTTCTCCTCAGAATCCCTGTTATACCGTGCTTTGGAGTCAGCACGTGATGTAGCCTTCTTTTTTTCTGGTTCTTTGTTATAAAGAGCACGTGAGGCAGTTTTTTCCCCTCGGGATCCCTGTTATACCGTCCTTTTGAGTCAGCACTTGAGGCAGCCTTCTTTGCCTCAGGATTTGCATGATACTTAATTTTTATTATTTCAGCATTTTTCTGATAGTATTCTTTTTGCTCAGATAATACCTTGACTTTGTTTTTTTCATAGTCTATATTTCTCTGAGCTTTTTTACTACGTGCTGACTTTGGCATTTTTTATTAAATGTAAACATATAACACTTATGTGTATCTTACTATAATATCACTTATCTTATAGCAAGACAACTCTCGTAGAATTGAGATACTGCCCCGTCACCAATAGTTAAAGTGTGGAACGGTATATACACCAATAGTGTAGTTGTTATCTTTATATGAAGTCCTAATCAGGGACAGTGTGAGGTTACTTGGTTAATTTGTTGTAGTTTATTTTAGAAAACTTACTTGTTTTTATTAGTAGATTGTGTATAGTAGCCACAATATCTAGTCATTTTTGTGGCTAGGGCTTGGATTTTGATTCTTTTTGGTCAGCTTCCAGTGAGTTCTTAGAAGATGACTTTCTTGCAGTTTCTTTTGCGGTTAATTTAACTTATTTCCTTTGGCGTTTGGTGAGTTCTTAGAAGAACTGGTCTGATCTACTTTTCTTAGCGAGCGAAGAGATTCAGCTGCATTTAACAATGGCTGCTATAGTGTATTTTTGCGCATGCGGTAGAATTTCAAGTTTCCTCCTTATTTTTCAATAGTTTGACAGTAGTCATGCGTCTTTCTGCCAAGAGCGACAGACGCCAGTGTTAGCCGTGATCGTCTAGAGGTTAGGACTTCACGTTGTGGCCGTGCTAACCTAGGTTCGAATCCTGGTCACAGCATTGACATTTTGTATATATTTTACAGTCCAAAATCGGAAGAATTATTTGTTTTTATAACATTGTTTTTTGATGTCGTACTTGCTGATAGGTTACTCTTATAACAATTTTGATCAACTGAGATACAGATTTCGTGGTTTCATTAACGCTGGTGGGTTACTGTTTAAAGAAAAAACCTTAACGTTCACCTCAAATATTCAGCGTCAAAGAAATATAGGCCACTGGCAAACTGGAACGTCTGTGAGCATCCGGTGTATTATTTGGAGCTGTCCCTTTTTGAGAGAAGTTCCGTGTTCGAAGTGTTCTACATTGGGTATATAGTGTTTAAAACTTGTTATTACACGTAATCTTATTTAATTATGGAGTTAGCTAAAAAGCGATGGGTCACTGCACTTCTTCGTGTAAAGAGCAGTCGATTGATGCTTGAACTGTTGTCAGAGACCGTTCGTACATCGAGATACATCGTCTCAAAGAAAGAAGAAAGAAGAATATGATAGAAGAAAGAAGAACAATTGGCCATTTTTGTACCTTTTTTTTTTTTTTGCTCTCTTTTGACATTTTAACCGACGTTCTGACACTCGCTGGATTCGTAAGACGCTTCTCTGTAAGAATATGTGCTGTTTGAAACTTATTAGTTGATTTTAGTTGAGATTTGGATAGTTTTGTTTTGTAGGCGTATATAGGCGTGTACGGGCCATCCCTATATAGAGAGTGTTACCGCCTCTCTGATAATGTCCAGGTGTTTTCGTGAGTCTGTTCTCTTCTAAGTTTTATGAATCGTTTACGTAGTGGTTAAGGTTCCGCACTTTTTTCTCATTTTTTCTTTTCTCATTTTCCTGTATTCTGTCTTAATTTTGTTGGTATCATTTTCTGTAGTCATTAACTTTTTGCCTTTTGAGTTAGCTATTTTTTTCAAATAATTTTTGTATGTTATCAACACAGAATTTTATATTTAGTAATCCTCGTGGTTATTTTACTCTACCTTCATGGGGATATCATTATCTATTTTTATGTGCATTCTGCATCTTCATTAGCTCTCGCGTAAAGATGCGTGTTATTTTTGTTCAATAGACGGACAAAAAAGACTGGTTTGTATACAAAATGACTGTAGGTACACCAAAAATGAACTTGCACAATACATAACTCAGAAAACTGAAAATCTTATCTCTGCAGCAAGAAACACTATACAAATAAACACAATAAAATAAAAAATAAAGACGTAGAGGAGGGGGCGGGAAAAGAAAATCTGAAAAGAACAGCTACATGGACGATTTAAATAGATGAGAAAAAATTAGACTCGCAAAACAACGATCGCACTCTAACAAACTTTCTGTGTTTTTCTCATACGACTTCTTTTCTGGTCGTGCCATCGTCTCTTGCATTGACGACTGCTAAACGTATGTAATAACTCAAACGTATAAAATTTAAAAAAAAAATGACAAAAGCATAAAAATTCTAAGACCTTTTTCACATTAATTGCACTCCACCAGCCACCGTGTACACGTTAAAGCGCATGTCTATGTTCTACTGAGGAAGTTATTCAGTTGATTTTAGCTTATCTCTATCATCTGAAAGGTTTTTGTTTTATCTTGTCTAAACTAGGAAATGCTGTCCAACACGCATCTATCCTCAACTCAAAACTGTCGTCAACTTTCGCAAACCAAGACTTTCCGTAACTCTCACAAATTATCAGCTAAAACTAATTTTAGGATCTTGTTTTCGCCCCACCATGATTAACAATCTAATTCAAGTTCTTTTTGTGTACCTGATAAATAGTTTTCTCTCCTGTTTTTGCTGTTTAACTTATTTTTCATTTTCAACACTTAGCGAACGTAGATAGTAACAGAGAATGCCCCCTTTTACTGACATGAGGATATTCCATTCTGAAACCTCCCCTCTTGGTTCAGAAGCATCCTCGCTCTAGTGCAAAACACTAAACTGTCTAAGAGCAGGGATAAAGCTAACAAAGGTTTTTATGCCCAGTTCCATCTACAAAATTGGCGTAACTATCAGGAACTGTTTAGAGTAGCGTAATACGATGCAACACAGCCCTGTATACTTTCTACTGCACAACAGGTGCAGACTAAAAGATCTTGTAGCATATAACAATAATGCAAAGGACTGCATACAAATGAGAAACGGTTGTATGGCCATAGGCTTCAAGAACTCGTGAAGAACACGAAACGACTAACAATCTGGGCTCACAAATTTTACACAAATGACATGGTTGCATAAAGGTTTTTCTACACATCCGAAAAGTTAAAGGCAAACGTATTCTTTGCTATTCAAAACTTTAGCATGGTTGCACAATTCTTATGCCTACGGAGAGGTCTAATTATAAAATGGTTGGCATAAATGTATTTACGGATGACAGTGCTACTAATGACTAGTGAGAGACTGATGAAAATACAGAAGAACGGAATTCCTTATCGATATGAATGACACAGCTATAAACACAGTGAAAATGTAAATTAATAATAAAATTTGTTTTGTTATGAATATATGTTTTGATTTTTTGAGCTACGAACTTAATTCTGGTTGTTGATTTCACCAAGTGTTGATCAACATAACATGTGTCTTTTTTCAAAAGCATCTATCCGAACTTCGGAGTCTTCATGTCAAGCTCACAAAACTATATGAATGTTGAACTGATTTATTTAATCAATGGAATAGAATGGTTTGTTCCTCCGAAAACAGGGTTTGTATATTATTGTTATTCTATTATTTGTTACTGTATTTTTAGTAAGGATTAAACCTTTAACCTTCAGAAATCGTTCACTTGGCAATTGATTACAAAATTATCGCAATTATCGATTACTCCACGCGTCTAATATGAACAATTAAACCATTAATTATAAGCGTGCAAAAGCAAGTCGTGCGTCTTATCTGTAGATCAAACGCAATTTTATACTTAAAATGAGCGTGATTGACGGAACGCCGAACAGACGAAAGGATAGACATCTGTTGTTATATCTATTAATTTTCCGTCTTTACTGATCTCATTTAAAAAGTGCATAAACCGATGAGAATTCAATTTACACTATAAGTGTGACCATATTATCGTTAGACGAAGCGTTTTATTGAGTTACATGGGCGCATTAATAATGTCTGAAGAGATGTTAAAAAGACGGATTATACATTGTAAATATCGAACAACAGTTTAAAAGAAGCAAAGTTTTTCTTTTTTTTATTTTTCACCTAAAATAAAATAAGTCTATGGACAAAAGAGACAGTAATTCTATACTTCAGAGCAGATGTAAAAATCCTCGTAATTTAAAGAGGTATAAAAAAAAGATCTTCTGAGAAGCAGTCGGTGTCCAAGAATCGCTTCAAGGAAAAACCGAAATAAAAAGCAGACGAGAGACGAATTATGAAATAGGAAAAAATAAGAACAAAATAGGAACTCTGTTATCGCAAATAACGGGGATAAAACTTGACACTTCTGTCATATATGAATTTCGACTAGATTAGTGTTCATATATAAAGAATCTAGTCTTTTACAAATGAAGCTTCTTTACAAAAGAAATTATATTCAAATATACATGTTCTTAAAAACAAGGAGGTATTTCACAATTATTTTATTTACTTAAAAGGCGCTTCATAAAGTTTATCGCATTTCGATTTATCATGGAGAGTCCAATACAACAACAAAAATGAGCTCAGATTTGTTTGGGGACTTCAATGTTCATCACAGCGTTTGGCTCGGTTTCTTAGACCTCCACTTTGTACTTAATAACATGCGTAGTTCTAAATTACCCAACCTTAATGCCACCTTCCTGGCTCGCCTCCATGACAAACGAGTTTCACCTCTCAGCCTATTCCTGACAACAAAGGCTTCTTTGATAGGTACACAAAACCGACTGGGAAATGTTAATCATATCGTATGAAGACATATATATATATATATATATATATATATATATATATATATATATATATATATATATATATACAATTCCCCATATGCTAATTGTTAAATTCTCAGATATCTCATCAGAGGTGCAGATCAGAGTAAAAATATGCCTATAATTACCGAACAGTGTGTAAAACGGTTAGCTGAATTAATCAGATTAAACTTAGAAATATTTATCCCGTCGCAGATATTCAAAAACAAGGCTTATGCCGATACTTAGATCTCTGCAGCAGTTAATTCAAGCAAGGATTCCATGTTTTATGGTAATAAATTACAGTGCAACCCTTGTAAAATTGTAATAATTACAGCTAAATCTATGAACACCATTTGGATAAAAAAAAATCGTATCACGTCATAAAAATTAGGTTGAGAAGAAAGTCCGCGAGGAAATTTTTCATTTTGATTTCAAATTATATATTTTCAAATAAGCCTTCGTGATAATACTTGTACACATCATTTTAAGAGTGTTTTCGCAATATCTAATCGTTTCAACTGAAATTGTTTGAAATAATTATGCCTTTTTTCATATTGTTAAATACTAAAAATAAAATAACAAATTCGCTCATTTTTCTTTTATCAATTAACGCTAGGTTGAAAAGCTGTTGAAACAGCTCGCTATTTCAATGAAGTGTTTGACCCACGAACCACTACAAACGCAGACGACAATGGTGTTATAAGAAATTCCGTGGCAAGGAAGATTGTCCTGAAGATTATGAGCTGGTAGTCGGACATCGGATGTTTACAACGATCAATTAAGAGTTCAAGTCGAAGTCAATCCATGCAAAACTGTTCGAGAACTTGCTTCTGCATTAGACGTAACTTCTATGACGATTTCCAACCACTTGAAAGAGATTGGAAAGACGAGAATCTTTATAAATGAGTCACTCACGAATTGAACGACACTCAAAAGCAACACCGTTATGAAGTGTCATCTCCCCTTCTTTTACGCAACAGGAACGACCCGTTTCTCGACAGTTGTGATTGCGATAAAAAGTGGGTTCTTTTACGATAAGCGGCAGCGCTCAGCTCAGTGATTAGATTCAGACGAAGCTCAACGACACTTCCTGAAACCGGAGTTCAAACAAAAGAAAATCATGCTGCGACCGGTCTCATCTATTAAATACACACACACACACACACACACACACACACACACACACACACACACACACACATGTAAACTGGATGTTAGTTGAGAAGTAATATTTATATTTTACCTTAAAAAATATATACACGCATACATTCATTAATATATATAAATATATATATATATATATGAGTCCGTGTGTGTGTTTAACAACTACCCATAAATACATACACAACAATGCATTAGAAGGTCATATGAAAATTACACAGCATCTGAAAGAATGCTACCAACAAATTTCTAGCACTAGTTTACATTTGTCGGGGTGTATGATGGGCTTACGTCGACTTCACCTTTTCTTTCATTTAGGATTCGTTATTTCCTCGTGTTTTTTTTTGTTTTTTATGAATTTATTGTTGTAATTCTGAATTACTTTTTTATGCCAGACCTCTATTAAAATATGCTGTAAAGATATTTTGTTTTGAAATGGTTATCAAATCATGAAATATCGACTTGAGTAAAATGCTTTTCATCATAAAACTTATTGATTCTTATATAATTGGAAATTTTGTCTGAGAGTCATTCATAATTTTTAAATGTAATAAATCACGAAATGTAATAAATTGCGGAATTTATCTCATTTTAAGAAATGAATATATATATATATATATATATATATTATCGCGATTCTTGATTACTCAACACGTCCAATATGAACAATTAAACGCCGGTCTCATATGTTGATTGGAAGAAATCGCAACTATTAATACGATGGCTCTAGCTTTAATTTTTGGCTAAAGAAAGGTGCTAGTCTTGCTGCGCTGATGACTTGTTATACGACGAAACAATACTGTATGTGGCTGACTACATATATTTTAAGCTACCCCCTTTGTGTAGAGCACATTTGTAAATGAATCTCACCAGCTGATTGTAAATAAAATCTAGCGGCTTGAGCGCTGTAAAATTGTTGGATCAATGTTTATTTAAAATGGACATTTGTGAGATCATTTACGAGCGCCGCATCCAATATGTCGCCCTGCCAAAAGTCAATACGATGGTTGTAGGTTCAATACTCGTCAGGGTAAAATGCTAGTCTTGCGCTACTGATGAGTTGTGATACAACGAAACAGTATTGTATATGGATGACTACGCACACACACACACACACACATATATATATATATATATATATATATATATATATATCTAATACATCTAATACATCTAATACACTTTTCTTTAAAAAACATTCATACATTTTCTTCTATATTACCAACACATATAAATAACCCAGAAAATGTGTTTTTTTAATTTACGTTAAAAATAAATAATCAACGCGACAATAAAACGTATTGTTTTACTGTGTACGTTTTTAGCGTCCAAATTGTAATTTTTTCGCGTTTAAATTAAAAAATATATCAAAATTTGAATTTAACTTTAAGTATCATGGTATCTGTTCAGTGCACATTTACTTGTAAGTATGGCAAACCACTTAGAATTCAATGGATGTAAGTTTTTTTTTCAAAAATAAACAATTATAAACAGAACAACTCATAGAAATCTATATTCTTTTTTCATTTTGATATACTTTCATACAAATGTTTCTGTTATGTCACAAAAAAAATATTTTCTTTACGTCAGAAATGTCACGCTCATACATTAAGTACATAGCTAATATAACATACTGACGCAACTGGTGAGGGAAACACACATCCATTTATATATATATATATATGTATATATATATATATATATATATATATATATATAATGTTTCTCTGTATTCCAGGTAAAACTTATGCAAAATAAAACCAACAAATTTTACTAAATAGAGCAAAGTAATGTTTTATCAAATTTAAATGAACAGAGTTAAAAATATATGAATCCTACAAAAAAGATAGCTCAAACCCAATTTATGGCAATCCCTATTCTAATCACTAAAAACCCGTAAGAAAGAATGTTCCCAAATCAATCAGAAAAAGTATTCTAGATTCTGATGTATATGCTGACCAATACGTTGATCCAAACAATGTAATCCTGTTTACCCCAAAATTAATGTGTGTGTGGGTGGGGGTGATGTTATTCATTTTTATTCAGTTCATACCATTTTTAGCAAAGAGCAGATAACTGATCGACAAATTCTCTACTATTATTAGAAAAAAAATGTCACTTTGTGTGTGCGTTTGTGTGCGAGTTCTTAACAATACGGCTTAGCTTTTGTATATTTCACACAAAAGTAATTTATATTTCTGGCAGTGTTCTTAAATATGTTTGGGACAGAAATTCATCAGATAAAAATCGGAAACCGAAAAAATGCGACCTTTAAAATAGTCTGTCTTCTCTTATAGATAAAAAATTGTTTTTAAAAGAAAATCATTTACATTAAGGCGGTGAAACCGTAGCCGGTGTAACGTAAAATATTTTCGTGTAGAAACTCTGGCCGATTTTTAAGATAATCAATTCTAAATGCCAGTTGCCGTGATTTTGTAAACAAATACAAAAAGTAATTTGATTAACGAAATTAACAACAGTATGTTTTATATTTTTGCGAATTAGTCCACCGGGCGAATTATTAATCGTAATATAAAATATTCAATGGACAAATGATTCGATAATAAAACGTACGCAATCTGCAAACATTCAGCTATGACGTTTACGGGATAATGCAGGGTGCCCAGCTCATAATCTAATAATTACAAATACAACCGAATCAATGCATGCTTTTTAAACAATCAGTCATATATATATATATATATATATATATATATATATATATATATATATATATATATATATATATATATAAATTTCCAATTACTTCCAATTACGGGATTTCCTTGGATTTTACGCAGCAAATGGAAATTTAATTAACTTTCTTGAAGTTATATATTTGGATTTTACCGTCACTCGATTATTTATCTTTCACCAGACTAGTCATTCACGTGTAATCACCGTTTTCTTCACCATATTCCTTCTGCTTCACTTTTTTGTTATCAAGTAAGATCTTTGACTTACTTGTTGTTTCATCAAATACTTTTGCATGCAAAATCCGACCCTGCATTTTGCCAAGTCCTACCCTCTCATGAGAAGAAAAGTATTTCGGATTAAGGACTATCCACTTATCTAGTGTTTCTTTTTCAGATTAAATATGTGTTTAACTCGTGTCAAAGTGTTTGTAACATGTGTTATTAACTGTTTGTTCGTATATATATATATATATATATATATATATATATATATATATGTATATATATATATATATATATATATACATACATATATACATGCGTATATATATATACATATATACATGCGTATATATATATAAATATATGGTTAAATAATGCATATAAATATATATGGCTAAATAATGCATATAAATATATATGGCTAAATAATGCATATAAATATATATGGCTAAATAATGCATATAAATATATATGGTTAAATAATGTATATAAATATATATGGCTTAATAATACATATAAATATTCATGGCTTAATTCATATATATGACTAAATACTAAAAAAATACATATCTATTAACATGAAACATACGTATTACTCAGAAAATGTTCTGGTTTGCGAGCACCTTATAAAAAAACATACGTGTTCCACGAATTTCAGTGCTGACACGTTTACGATCTTGAGTAAGTCGCACTACCCTTTCATCTAAAAATTCAAGAAACTATTGTTATTAAGTCCTTGAGACTTTCTCTTTGTAAGCAAAAAGAAAATCTTTTAAGGCTTAATTTGATTTCAATGTACTTTTTCCTCGCTTATTTTTCGTTTCCCCCCGTCATATTCTTGCTTATTTATTTTAGTCGTAATTTCCCTCGCTTTACCTCTGTTGAGCGAGGTACAAAACCTGATTGGTTTACCTTTATTTTCATTTTTTATATTTTTTAAATCATCATGTTAATTAGTCTGTATTGAGCTATAATAAAATGCTGTACCTTTCCGATATTTTCATATATATATATATATATATATATATATATATATATATATATATATATATATGAAAGAGAGAGAAAGGAACATTTAGAATTGTAGGCTGATGAATATACAAATACATAGAAACTTAAGATGCAGATTATGTAACACAAGTTTCTATTATTTAAACATTTAAATACGCAAAGAACTGTGTCAAACCTACGTACATACTCGTTTATGGTTTTCGCTTTTTTTTTCAATTTAATTCATCCTGTTCCATCATTCATAAATATCGGTCGTAGTTTAGTTTTTCCGAATCGAACATTGCGTTTTGTCCGACATTTCTGTTTCTATCGATTAGTCGTTGAGTTTGAATGTTTCTATTTTAAATACTTCATTTTACGTGCTTTTTCATAGTTCCTCTGTTGCTCGTATTTTCTAACTATGAATTAACATGAAAAAAGAAACGAACATTGAAAGCAAAAGAAAAGGTCGTTTCTTATTTGTATTGCTCCTCTATTCAATACGCCTCTTTCTCGTTTAAACGTGCCTAGCATGATTTTTTTTATGGAGCTAAGATTATACATTTAATGTGCCGTCCGTCGCTTGATGATCAGTCCGTAGCATTGTCACTCACTGTTGTAATAATTTTGTTAGACACTAAGCACTGAAGCGTAAGTGTGTATTCAACACCATGGCCCACATTTACAACTTTTCTTGTAATTTTGTTTTACCTCTTTTTAATATTTTTATACATGAATCACCATTTATCAAAGCCTGGAAGCCACTCGAGAATAACGGTTAATGGGTATACATTATCCATTTAATTATAGCGTAGTAAACATATGTAGTGGGAATTTTGTAAATTGGATTACTTAGCGGGACTAAGAACTTGTTTACGTTGGACTTGAAGACAATCAGATTGTAGTCAGCTGGAAAGCAGGCTACGGAAAAGAATTCCTCGGTCGTGTAGTTCTAAGAAAGAAGCTTTGTTCATGGAATCTACATTTAGGTTTAGACACGCATAAAAAGTGTGAGAAATTTTGATTGTGGTTATGGCAAGACGAGTGTACTTCGTGAAAGTTTAACGAGGGGGAACATAGATTGAAGTGAAGATGAGAACTCCCTTATGACAAATCATCTATATTATAAATCTCACAAGTCTGTTTAAATGTATTATGTATGTATGTATGTATGTATGTATGTATGTATGGCGCAATCACGTTGACACACCTGTTCTCGTCAGATTACGGAAGTTAAGCAACGTTGAGACTGTTCAGTATCAGATGGGTGACCATTTCGGAAGGCTAGGCGCTATATGTACTTTCCATTTATATCACCATTGTTTCTAGTCGTCCTGAACCTCCACAATGTCGACTCAGGAGAGGTGTGGTTGGAGATTGTGCACCTCTTGCCATAAAAATGTTACGCGAAGGCACCCTTACAGTGGGTATCCATAGTCTGTAAAGACTGAAGGAAGACATTTTTAAACTTGTTATGACTGTATGTATCGCAAAAACTTCAGACAGAGGCGACAACTCCTGACAAGATCGATATTACTTTGAAACCCGATACCTCGGACGACAAATATCGAAAAATTGTCCCAAAACATTAATCCCTCCATCCTAAACTTGGCCGTTTTGTACAAGTGGGGGTCGATTTTTTTTTTTTTTTTGCCGATATTTTAGCGAATCATCGTCACCGTTGGATGACTTCGGTTAATTTCAACGCTTTTGACTTCCAGTCTCGTCATCGAGACATCGGCTAAGACGTCATATTTTCTTTCACTTTCTTTTATGTTTTCGCGTCACGGGTTTAAGCCTGCCTGCCTACTATCACTTTTGTTTTTTTTTTGCTCAACACACAAGAGACCCAGGCTTTGCTTCAGAAAGAGTGTTATGCCTGTAGCCTTCTTTAACTGGCCTCCTCCTCACCCAACTTCATTTACTTTCTTTTGATTATGCGTCGAGAATATCATCACCATGACCTCCAACAAAAGTAAAGCCAGTCTGATGGCCGCCATGCGCCGATTATTTGCCGAGCTTCAGTCTATTCTGTTAGAACAGGTATGCTCCCAGTTCCGGACTCGTGTCGAGGCGATGATTGATGTTGAAGACAGCCACGTTGCATAGACGTCACCCTATTACATAATCAAGTCCCCTGAATTAAATTTTACAATGGAAGTTTCAAAATAAAGTTGAAGTGTTGTTTTTTTAGAGCGACAACTTTATCGTTCCACACCGTATATTCCTATTCTGAAATAGAATTGTTCTCGACCCGTCTCGCATAGAATTGAATATAATAAATGAAACAATGAATTCTACAATTATTTATTTTGTCATTTAAGTCTTACATCCGATAAATGCTGTTTTGGTTTGTTTTTGATTTCGAAGTAGCTTTTTATCTCCTTACATTAGGTGGCTTGATGCTTTGTTTCCTGTGATTTCTATAAACATGTATTTTCTTAGTTGTGCATGTGCATTACAGAAACATTTCTTGATTGACATAAATCATTGTTCGATTATAGGTCTGTAATGCATAAGATTGCAATAGAATTCGCATATGTTTTTAATGAGATGATTTAAGATACGCGCAACATTGTTAAAGATTGGCATCAGATTGGCGATAATGAGTGGAGAATGTATTCTTGATATACAGTTCGACAGAAAATGGACCGTTTCACTGGCCTTTCATCTGTCGGGTTCAGGTATTAATCGTGGGTAGCCATAGAAGGTCAACCTGCCCAAGCTTTTTCCTGATTCGCCACGATCGGCGAATGCTGGACACATAATTGTAACAGGAAAAAAATGGCCCTAAACAGGATTTCCCCAATTGTTATTATGCTATAGTCCTCTAGTGATACGTAGAAAGTAAATACATAGTTTATTAATTTTCCGAAGATATCAAAGGAATAATTTTCAAGTTTGCAATAGCATCTTGTTTGTTGATGACAATTTAATCTGAAATAGAATTATTGTCTGTCCGTCCCGCTTTCATTTGATATATAGAAAAATACACTATTGTGTCTATTGGTTGTTCTTGCTATAAATTTGCGTCCAATATTTACATGGACAGCCATTTTGTTTTTTTTCTTTTTTTTCTATTAACTGGTTTTCCTTCGCTATTCGTGGCCGATTCTATGTTTTTACATCTTCGAATCATAACCACTTTTGTTCATCTGCTTTCCAGCATTCTATTGTTATGTTCTCCAAACTGAAAACACATGTCAAGAAAAAGCATAGGAAAATGTTTGAAGGTAAAAGCATCCAATAATAAAGACATGCAGTGAAAAGAAAACACTCCTGAATATATATATATATAAGTGTATGTATGTATATGTGTGTATGTATGTATATGTGTGTGTATGTATGTATATGTGTGTGTATGTATGTATATGTGTGTGTATGTATGTATGTATGTGTGGGTATGTATGTATGTATATATGTGGGTATACATGTATGTATATATATATGTGTGTGTATTGATAAATATATTTAAATAATATAAACATATGTATATACATATTTATGCATTTTCCTTTCGCAAACGTATATATATATATATATATATATATTACTACATATACAAGCACACATTTATACATATCAATATACCTGTAGGCAGATTATTATTTAATATTGATATACGTATGAAATCTGTATATATCACATATACATATAAGTATATATATATATGCATGTATATATATATATATACATATATGTATATAATGTGCATAGTTTTCTTATTTTGACGCACACTAGTGTAAGGCTCAACGGACATTAGAAGCTGCTACTACTATAAAGTCCTAACGTATAAATCGTCTTTCATAATACAAAATAATTTTTAAAATATACAAAAGATAGATAGGACGAGATATCTCTACAAAATTAGTACAAATATAACCACACAAACGCATTCATTTGGAAGAGACACTCACATAGATTTATTTAACTTTTAAACAACTACCAAATGAAAACCCTGACAACAAGAACCTCATGAGGAAAAAAAAGCAACTCCCGATGACAAGTGCAATATTTGAAAGCGTTTGAAACGACAAATCAATAACGCCCATTCCAACACTATTTTCTACTTGTGCAAGAGTCAAATACCCTTAAATCGGAATACTTTTAGCACATTTGGGGTGGAGCTTATAAGAGTACTCTTTTCTTGTTAAAAACTGTATTCGAAATCTAGAGGACGAGGAATTTTTCGCCGTTCAACTTCTCTCATAGAAGAGATTTTGCCAGTTTACTCGATCGCTATTTTTATGCCAGGTGCTAAACTCAGGACAAATCTACACCCTCTGCCCCTGTCAACCGTTCGCAGAAACACCTGTCAACGATTTTGCCCGCCCTTTATCTGTGACTAAAACATAAACGAGATTTGCATTATATTTTTCCTACAACTGTCTATCTGTGGAACATTATTTTGCAGTTGCTTCTCTGATAACTATAACACAATAATTTTCAACTGAATAACTTTTAGTTCTCATCTTGTTTGAAATATATTTAATTTCTCTCATTAAAAGTGTGGAGCTTTTTTTGATCTTGTTAAGTTTTGTTTTGTTTAATATATGCTCTTTGATAACCTAACTTCATACATATATTATATATATATATATATATATATCTTTTGAGACTTAGATAGCTGACTATGTATAACGTATCATTTTATGCGTCTTTTATATATATTTAATATTTGCAGATTAATCTACGTTAAAATAATTATTAAACAAGGTGGCTTGTCGATGTACTGTAGAACGGTCGATTAGTCCTGATTAAATGTACTTGGATACAGTACATATATCATACGGCTCATCGCAAAATTTCAGGTGTGTTATTATTTGTAAATTCTTGTATGCGTACTTAAACATACAAGAACCACAATTACACACGCACACACACACAACAAAATACACACGATCCAACAACCTCGTCAGACCTTACAGAAATGGTTGTTAGTATTTGGAAGAAGTGTTTTAGAGAAAATACGAGAAAAAATGGGGGTAAAAGATAATAAGGGTGAGGGAGACGGGTATCGACAATATTTAAGTTTTGAAGATTAAAATACATTAGATTGCAGTGTGCGTGGAGAGGTAGCAGATTCAGGTAGGGGGGGAGATATATGGATATAGCGAGGGGGATGGGGGAGGTAGGATTGTAAAAATTGGGTGTAAGGAGATGAATTTTGAATTTTGGGTTTTAAAATTTTTACAGCTTCTCGGTTGTTTAGCCATGTATATTAAATAGATGAGAGAGAGAGAGAGATGAAGATAGAGAGAGGGAGAAAGGGTCTGTGTATGTGTCATATGTGTTTGACAAGTAAAAATCGACTCGTTCATTTCAGTTGACAATGAGTTGTTTTAAGGTAGTATAGGGTTAATATATACGCCAACGCACACGTAAATACGCATACATACATACACATACATATGTACATTTCTACACATCCACATACAGACACGTACGCGCAGACACATATATATATAAACAATGCATATGCAGACACACATACACATTCGCATACCTACATATATACATATACGTGGGGATATAGATCTCCAGTAAGAAGTAGATGTACATATACATTCATACATACGTACATATGTACCCATATACACGTATATAAATTTATATAATATATATTCATACAAACATACATATACAGGCATTTATAGACATATATATAGATATATATATATATATAGAGAAGGAGAGAGAGAGAGGCATTTATATATTTATACGAAGTAAATAAAGTAAAGTTAGGATGAATAAATACAAAAAATAAACGGGTGTAGTTAATAATGCAAGGTTAGGTAGAGGCATTGTAAGATATGGTCAGAATAAATGTTGTTGGTTTAATATTTAAGGGTCTGTATTGATTTGCTTTGCATATTGGATCGGAATTAAGTCACAGAATCTAGAAAAAAGTAAGTGTATTTAGTGTTCTGCCCATCTATATGTATAGTTATTGGGATATGTTTCAAGCAGGCTTGATCTTTGCTATGAAGTTTTTTTTTTCTTATCTTAGTAAGTAGAAGTAGTTGCCAGGTTGGAAGATAGATATTATCGCGAATTTGCCTGCACTACATGAGTGTATGTGCTGTGATAAATGCAGGTGTCTATTTTCTGCGATTTTGATGTTGGATCGATGTAGGGCTACTCTATTACTAAGGTTATTTGTGGCGAGTATGTAGGATTTATCGCATCCTGCACATTTTATTACCTATATCATATCTGTTGAGGTTTCATTCTAGGTCGGTTTTTAATTTTAAATGTTTGTATAGGGTTCATGCGTGTGTATGTGTGTCCCTCTAATATTATGTTGCAGATTCCACATAATTATTTGTTGTATTCTGTGAAAATTTTTATTGTGCCTTGATTGAGTTTGGGTGAAGAATGCTATGAGGTTTTTGAGTTGGGGTTTGCTTTCTTTGTTTTAAGGAAGATGTTTAGTTTGCTGTTTTTTACAATATATATATATATATATATATATGAATATATAATTATATATATATGTATGTATATGCATATATATGTATGTATATGTATATATGTATGTATATATGTATATATGTATGTATATATGTGTATATATATGTATGTATATATGTGTATATATATGTATGTATATATGTGTATATATATGTATATGTATATATATGTGCATATACATTTATATATGTATATGTATGCGTGGGTATATATATATGTATAAATATGTGTACATATATGTATATATATGTGTATATATATGTACATATAAATATACATATATACACATATATATATACATATACATATATACAAATGTATACATATACATATATACATATACATATACACATACATATATATATACATATACATATATATATATACATATATATACATATACAATACACATATATATATAGACATATATATATACATATATGGATATGCATATATACATATACATACTTATATATATATATACATATACACATCTATACATATATCCATATACAGATATACATATATATATACTACATATAGGCACATATATAAACATATATACACGTATATATACACACATATATACAGATATACACACATATACAGACATATATATATGTATATGTGTGTATATCTGTACATATGTGTGTATATATATACGTGTATATATGTTTATATATGTGCATATATATAGGCGTGTGCGTATAATTTCTTACTAATGTCTAAACCAAGAATTCCCCACATAAGTTTTCAGCATTTTTGATTCAATGTTTATACTTTTCTTTTTTTATATCATTTCTTGATTTCTCTCCGTAAGCTAATCAGAGGCAATGGTATTTTATACCCTTTTCATTAATTTAAAATATAAATCTTTCATTTTCAGCCTTATATATCGCTTCCGTACTCATTCATTATGTTTTACCTTTTTCTAACTTTTATTAGATCTTGATACACGTCATAAAATGCCGACAAGTTTCCTCATTACGAAAGATTATTTATGTGTAATGAGTGACTTACCATGGAACACACGCTGAAAATGAATTAAAACCCCTTTGAAACACGTACATTGTTCTATCCACAGATAGTTGTCTTTCTTCGCTAATGTTTCGCCTCTTCACCTACATATGTGTCAGCGTTTATCTTCGTTATTTCATTTTAAGATAAGCTATGACCTGTTATCGTAAAATTAAGCAGATAATCTTATCGTGTTTATTTTGATACACACAAAATTGCGATAGCGAAAGTCACATTATATCGTAATTAAAAATAGTAATATTCTATTATTATGTGATTCTATTCGTGATAAAACGCGATCCATTAGAGAAATTGCTGTGAGAAAAATTGATATCTCTTCAACTAATTAGAATCACACTGGATTTCTTTCTTGAGGGCATAGATGAATAAATATTGCCATCCATTATTATCACAGTTTACAGGCAAACTTTCTTAATCTTCAGATTACCGCTTATGTCACATGCTTCCAGTTATATCATTTGTTGATTCTATTCTAAAAATATGTTTTCATATCGATCAAGATAGATTATATTCCATCAAGGACCTTTAATTTTTCGGATTTTTGGTAATCTGATATGCTGTCCTTATTATCACATTCATTTAAATATTATAGAAGATGCGAGCATGAAAAGTAATATGGTAAAAATTAATCTTGGAAAAGTAAAGGACTAGTTGTTAAAACTGGAAAAGAAAAGGGCAAGAATTCTAGTAAAAGATATAATAAATTTTTAACTTAAAATATTGAAACATTAAAAATTAATTATATAATAAATAATATAATATAATAAATAATTATATACATTGAATTTTAAAAAAAATCTTAATGCTGCAATATTTTAAGTTATAAATTTACATTTTTTACTAGAATACCTTGTTCTTTTCTATTCCAGTTTTATCTGCTAGTCCGTTACTTTTCCATGCTAAAGCTTAACCATATTACTTTACATGTTAGCATTTTTCTATAACCCATGATTTTTCCAGGTTTCCAATGAATTCACCTGTTCTTTGTTTAATTTCAGTCTTATTTTGTGCCCCATTAAATACATGTGTAATAACAAAGTACGGCACTCGTCTGCTTTCCATAAAATACTTCCAATTATCTCCGGTTCATGCTTTCTATTCTGTTTTACGAGGTACTTCTATTTTCGCGGCAGTAGTCGCTGAAGCGACGATGTTGTTATGGAAACCAGTCATAAAAAGCGTTGCCTATGGCCTTACATATTTTTACGATTTCGAACACCAAAAATTTCATCATAACAATTTTTTTAATAAACGAAAATATATATATATATATATATATATATATATATATTTTACAATATAGCTGAGAAAGTGGTCTATAAACTGCAATCATTATTTGAAATTTTGTCGAATAATGAGTGCGCGGTGAAGCGTTAAGCAGCTCTAAATCACTAAACCTGCCACTTAACCATATATTTAAACGCTACGGTGTTTGAATGATAATACATATGAAGTACAATCAGCTTTATAATACTATTTTTGAGAGTTCCCCTTCAAAGATATTTAGTTTGCTCCGTCTAGTGTGAATGTTACACATCCAAAATATTAGTTATTTCGGTTGTAATGTCATCTGTAGTAAACTTCGTCCAATGTATTACAGAAATAAAACGTATATCTCAACTCAATTTTAATATTTTCAAATTTAATCTTGATCAACATACATAGAAAAACGTTTTCAAACTAGATAACGCACGCGGTCCATTTATCTTTCCACGAAGCCTTTAAATACAGGTATTAATTTTTAAACAATACTATTCAATTAATTTAATAAAAATTACAATACCTTCATAAAAATAGTTATGTATACAATGATAGTATTACAAAAATATTAAGATAAGAATTACAAATAAAATAAACATTTGGCACCCACATAGGAAAGTATGATTGACAGGTCAAATCTCCAGAGAAAAGTCTGACTATAACCAAGATATTACGTTTCTTTTTTGTGATGAGGATTGGTTATATGTATTATTATTATTCATCGGACTACTGTTCTCATCTTGAGTGTGATTTTCACAACGTGTCGGTCGATATAACCTCCGACCTTCTTCAGGTGCATCTTGTCAAACTCGGTAATGTTTCTGTCGAACTCGGAATTTAGAGCGGAACCCTTTATTTACTTCACGGGGGTAGCGTGCTCTTGTTACGTCAGCCACGACTGGATATAGGTCCTAAAAAATTCACAAATGTAATTTTCGGTCGCCCACACTGAGGATTGAACCTTCAACATTCAGAAGAATATCACTTTTACAATTGAGTTTTCCCAGTACTCTAACAACTGCGGCACGGGTCCTGTACACAAGATGTCTTTGCATCCCTGTCGGCAGTCCTGCAGTCCGCCTCAAGTGATTAGCAATAAGATAACTCCTTCTACAATGGAGAAAAGAAGTCTAAGAGGGTGAACATCCTAGAATAACATAGAACTGGCATTACACCGCAAACAAAAGGGAATAAGACATTAAAGGAATGCTTTAAGCTCTGTTGATTTTGGAGGCTGAGAGGGAAATCCCAAACCAAAAGCCTCTTTAATGCTCGTAAAATTAACAGTTTTAACAAATATATGTATATATATTCAAAATTTCAAGATGTATCTCTTACTGTTTATTTCTTGCAGCAGGTTAAAATGTCCAATTCTTGACAACACCTGTTTCGTAGCTCAGAATCATTGAGGTAATTATTATGCACATTTTTAAACATTTATTCTGCCCTTACTCATCAGAAGAAGATAAATTATCAATTTTAAAAGGAGATAAAAGAGCATGAGCGAGCTTACTAAATTTGAAAATCGGTAATTAAATTGCTATTGTGTTTTCTTTTTTATTACTTTTTTAGTAAAGCCATCTTGGAATTTTCAAAGATAAGGTGACTAAAAGTAAACAAAATTGAGACCTATCTTGCGATTTTCAGAGATTTTAATCATGCCCACCTTTCTTTATTTTCTTTTAAAGCTGATAACCTCCTATGTTTCTAATCAATAAAGGCGGGATGAATTAAAAAATGTACATAATAATTACATAAATGCTGCCGCGCTAGGAAACAGATGTTGTCTAAAATTGCATATTTTAACATGCTGAAACAAATAAACGGGAAGCGAAACAACATCTTCGAAGATTTCAATTAAGATATTAGTCATTTATATGTATGTGCTTTGTAATTACATAGAACTTCGCTTCAGAAATTAAACGATCATTATAAATAAATGTGTAATATAAGTGAAGACGTATATTACTCCATTTATATATATATATATATATATATATATATATATATATATATATATATATAAATTAGTTATAGTAATAATTATATAAAAAATATACATATATTTTATTTTTTGTAATAAAATGCCAGGGTTCTCTCTCTCTCTCTCTCTCTCGTTCATATATATATATATATATATATATATATATATATATATATATGTATATATGGTGGTGTTTGATCAACACTGCTGGTGAGCCATGATGTAATACACTGTTTTGTTTTTAAATCCCCGAAACAGTGTTTCATGGTAAACAACTGATGATCCCTTAAAAAATATAAAAATTGGTATTATAGTAAATTTGAGAGTTGATGCAGTGATTGCAGGTGATTAAATGACTTACTGACTAGATGTTTTTTTTTTTTAATGAATGATAAAAAATAATTTTTTGTGTGGTTTCAAATGTTAAAAACTTCAAAGTATATATATATATATATATATATAGAGAGAGAGAGATAGTGTGTGTGTGTGTGTGTGTGTGTGTTCGAAACTGTATTCTAGCATTGACCGGAATGTTGGGAAACCAAAGGGATTGTATAAAGCATTTTAAGCGACTTTGCAAATGTACGTAGTGACTAACTATTACGTTCGTAATTATTAAATGTATAAAGAATCTTGAAGTATTGAACTTTCTTATTTTTGCATGAATTATAATAAACCCTTTTGTGTAGTACATTGTATTTAAGTGTTTTTTTCTTTTGTGTTTTTTTATTAGAAATACGGGGCTTTTAGATTATGATATTACATACCTCAAAAATATTTTTGATAAACACAAGTGAGTTAGAGATCATAACTGATCTAACGGAGTTATAAGATGATAGCATAGGGACCAATTATAAATTTTGTCTAAAGAAAGGCAGCTGCATGCGAAAAGTGTGGATAAACATAGCAGTAACATAGTAAAAAATTAAAAAATCCAGGTATTATACATACACTCACACACGCCAACGTACATATGTCTGGAACTCTGTCTGTTTGAAATTTAGCATACCAATCACGACAACAGGCAAATAGCGTTGACCGTCGACCATCGAGTTTAACCCTGGCTTATATAGTTGAGAGTCCAGCCGCACTGATGAATTATGATACAGCGAAACAATACTGTATGTGGATGACTATATATATATATATAAACTACATTATATATATATACATGTATAATATATATATTTATAATATATATATAATACATTATAGATATGTGTAATATTTATATATATATATAATATATGTATAATATATATACAAACTATATGTATAATATTTTAAAAAGTATATGTATAATATTTATTTAAAATATATGTATTATATTTATATAAAATATATGCATAATATATATATATAAAATATATGTATATATATAAAATATATGTATAATATATATAAATATGTATAATATATAAAAAATACGTATAATATATATATGTATAATATATATATATATATATTAAAAATATATGTATAATATATTTATATAAAATATATGTATAATATATATATATAGAATATATGGATAATATATATATATATATATATACAAAAAATATGGATAATATATAATATATATGTATAATATATATATATATATGTATAATATATATATATGGATAATTATATATATATATATGTATAATTATATATATATGTATACTATATATACCATATATATAATATATATATATAATATATATACATAATATATGTCTATATATATAATATATATATAACATATATGATATAAATAATATATATATGTTTAAAATATATATGCATATTATATATACGTATAATATATATATATATATATGTATACTATATATATATGTATAATATATGTAAAATATATATAATATATATAAAATATAATATATACAAAATATATATAATATATATAAAATATAATATATATAAATATATATAATATATAAAAATATATATAATATATAAAAATATATATAATATATATAATACATAATATATGATATATATAATATATATAGTATATATAATATAAATATAATATACATCTATACATGCAATATGTTGTATATAATATACATATACATATAATATACATACATATAATATATATAATACATATATTATAATATACATATAGAATAATATACATATATTATTATATACATATATAATACTATACATATATAATAATATATATATAATATACTTATATAATATACATATGTAATATACATATATAATATACATGTAATATACATATATAATATAGATATATAATATAGATAATAATATATATAATATACATATATAATATATATTATATATACATATATAATATATATAATATATATATTATGTATGATATATATACATATTATATACATATAATATATAATATAATATATATAATATATAATGTATGTATATAATATATATAATATATATAAAGTATGAATATAATATATATAATATATGTATATAGTATATATAATATATAAATATATATAATATATCAAGATATATAATATATAAAGATATATACTATATATAACATATTTTAAGTTTGTATCAATTTTTCCACAACAAATTCAGTATAAATTTGTTGTGACTTGTACCAAACTACTTAATTTTAATCAATTTTTCAATTAGCATTCATTAATCTCATTATTTAATATTTTATGACTGGTTAGTCAGAAAGCCTTTGCATTCAAGATTTTTTGCTCGCCGATATCTGTCGACCCAGTGATTTTGAACGTTGATTATTGCAATATTTATTAAAACTTTTCTGACAATACTTCTTTCCTAATCTCTCTCTCTCATTATTTTTTAAATTATCTTTTATTTTGCTGATGACCATCTAACAAGCCGCGGCGATCACCGAAATGCGGTGACTGAAGACTCATAAAGACCAAGTGTTCTTCATTATTCTCTTTCAGAAAACCATTCTTTAACTGTCTGCACTAACGCAGAAAACGTCGATCAACGGAAATTAAATGTTCCGCATGATTATCGTTGAAGATTTTCCCTTTTCCTTAATTCTCCTCAGAAATCACAGTTCAGATTACACACACACACACACACAGATATCTATACACACACGTATATATATATATATATATATATATATATATATATATTGATATATAGGATAGGAATTGGAAATTGGATCAAATGTTTGTAGCATGTCTTCGTCCAAAGATTAAGGGTGATGGTGTTTGATCAAGACTGCTGGGGAGCCATGATGTTATATACTGTTTTGTTTTTAAATCCCCGAAACAGTGTTCATGGTAAACAACTGATGATCCCTTGAAAAATATATTATTGGTATTATAGTAAATTCAAGAGCGAGTTGATGCAGTGATTGCAGGTGATTAAATGACTTACTGACTAGATGGTTTTCTAACGAATGATTAAAAAATATTTGTTGTATAGTTTTAAGCGTTAAAACTTCAAAGACTATATATATATGTATGTATATATATATACATATATATGGAAATATATTCCAGCGTGAACTGGGCATGTTGAGACACCAAGGAAATATATGCAACCAATAAACCGAGTATTTTAAACAATTTTCATAATGTAAGTTTTAATTATTGCGTTTTCTTTTGAATTATTAAGTATATAGATAATCCCGAACAATAAAACTTCGCGTTTTCTCATAGGTAATGATAAGCACCTTGCATAAAACATTGTATGTAAGTGGGTAATTACATTGTAAGGGGTTTTTAATTAATATTTTAATTACATGGGATGTAAAAATGGTTATGATAAACTCAAGTGAATCAGAGTTAATATCTGAACTAGTTGAAATCACAAGACTGTCATGAGAACGAATTTTATATCGCGTTTCAGGTATATATATATATATATATATATATATATCTATATATATATATGTATATGTACACATATACATATACTTACATATATATGTATATCTACACATATACATATGCATACATATATATATGTATGTATATCTACACATATACATATACATACATATATATATGTATATCTACACATATACATATACATATATATGTAGATATACACATATGCATATATGTGTATATATACATATATATGTGTGCATATAAACACATACATATATACATGTATATATACACGTATATATGCATATATACAGCCACATTCACACATACACACGCACATATATATATATATATATATATATATATATAAATATATATATATATATATATATAACACATCGGTTGACCTTACGGCCTTCCTTGCTTGCTCGTTTGCTTAAATATTGTATTCGGCCATCGGGCGATTTCATATTTTAAATAAGGGATGTAAGGTAAATTGTATATATCTACAAGAATAAAAAAGCATTGGAAATGCAAAAGGATATAGGGATTGTATGCCAAAAAGTATACAAACAAGATAGCTATGAATGGCTAGGCACATGGAAATAGAATTGCATCCAAAGTATAGCCCTATAGCTTTTCTCCAATCTTCATTCCGTGTAATCATTACGGTTGTAAAAAGCTATAGGGCTATACTTTGGATGCAATTCTATTTCCATGTGCCTAGCCATTCATAGCTATCTTGTTTGTATACTTTTTGGCACACCATCCCTATATCCTTTTGCATTTCCAATGCTTTTTTATTCTTGTTAATTAGTATTTTTACTTACAGTCTTATTTTTAAACTTACATTCATGATAGTATTGTCTTTTTTAGAAGGCGGCTCATTGCCGCCTCCATTAGTAGCAGGTCGCTTCCTGCTGGGTTTTAGGTCATTGGGTTTTGGGCCTTAGGAGTTGCCTCTTGGTCCTCCATCGGTTCTATATTACATAGAGAGTGCTACCGCCTCTCTGATAAAACAGTTAGAGTATTATGACGTTCTAAAATTTTCATACCTTCACTATTAAATTTTTCTTGGTTCATTCTTTGGCGTTTTGGCAAAGATTTGGCAGTGTTTGATATTTATATTTATAATAGTTTGTGCATGAGGCAGCTTTTTTCGCCTTGGGATCCCTGTTATACCGTGTTTTTGAGTCAGCACGTGAGGCAGCCTTCTTTTTTTCTAGTTCTTTGTTATAAAGAGCACGTGAGGCAGCTTTTCCCGCTCGGAATCCCTGCTATACCGTGCTTTTGAGTCAGCACGTGAGGCAGCCTTCTTTTTTTCTGGTTCTTTGTTATAAAGAGCACGTGAGGCAGCTTTTTCCCCTCGGAATCCCTGTTATACCGTGCTTTTGAGTCGGCACGTGAGGCAGCCTTCTTTTTTTCTGGTTCTTTATTATAAAGAGCACGTGAGGAAGCCTTCTTTTTTTCTGGTTCTTTGTTATGAAGAGCACGTGAGGCAGCCTTCTTTTTTCTGGTTCTTTGTTATAAAGAGCACGTGAGGCAGTTTTTCCCCTCGGGATCCCTGCTATACCGTGCTTTTGAGTCAGCACGTGAGGCAGCCTTCTTTGCCTCAGGATTTGCATGATACTTAATTTTTATTATTTCAGCATTTTTCTGATAGTATTCTTTTTGCTCAGATAATACCTTGACTTTGTTTTTTTCATGGTCTATATTTCTCTGAGCTTTGTTACTACGTGCTGACTTTGGCATTTTTTATTAAATGTAAACATATAACACTTATGTGTATCTTACTATAATATCACTTATCTTATAGCAAGACAACTCTCGTAGAATTGAGATACTGCCCCGTCACCAATAGTTAAAGTGTGGAACGGTATATACACCAATAGTGTAGTTGTTATCTTTATATGAAGTCCTAATCAGTGACAGTGTTTGGTTACTTGGTTAATTTATTGTAGTTTATTTTAGAAAACTTACTTGTTTTTATTAGTAGATTGTGTATAGTAGACACAATATCTAGTTATTTTTGTGGCTAGGGCTTGGATTTTGATTCTTTATGGTCAGCTTCCAGTGACTTCTTAGAAGATGACTTTCTTTCAGTTTCTTTTGCGGTTAATTTAACTTATTTCCTTTGGCGTTTGGTGAGTTCTTTGAAGAACTGGTCTGATCTACTTTTCTTAGCGAGCGAAGAGATTCAGCTGCATTTAACAATGGTTGCTATAGTGTATTTTTGCGCATGCGTGAGAACTTCAAGTTTCCTCCTTATTTTTCAATAGTTTGACAGTAGTCATGTGTCTTTCTGCTGAGAGCGGCAGACGTCTGTGTTAGCCGTGATCGTCTAGAGGTTAGGACCCCACGTTGTGGCCGTGCTAACCTAGGTTCTAATTCTGGTCCCAGCATTGACATTTTGTACATATTTTACAGTCCAAAATCTGAAGAATTATTTGTTTTTATACCATTGTTTTTTGACGTCGTACTTGCTGATAGGTTACTCTTATAACAATTTTGATCAACTCAGATAAAGATTTCGTGGTTCCATTAACGCTGGTGGGTTACTGTTTAAAGAAAAAACCTTAACGTTCACCTAGAATATTCAGCGTCAAAGAAATATAGGCCACTGGCAAACTGGAACGTCTGTGAGCATCCGGTGTATTATTTGGAGCTGTCCCTTTTAAGAGAAGTTCCGTGCTCGAAGTGGTCTGTCGACATTGGGTATATAGTGTTTAAAACTTGTTATTACACGTAATCTTATTTAATTATGGAGTTAGCTAAAAAGCGATGGGTCACTGCACTTCTCCATGTAAAGAGCAGTCGATTGATGCTTGAACTGTTGTCAGAGACCGTTCGTACACCGAGATACATCGTCTCAAAAGAAAGAAGAAAGCAGAAGAAGAAAGAAGAAAGAACAATTGCCCATTTTTGTACCCTTTTCTGCTCTCTTTTGACATTTTAACCGACGTTCTGACACTCGCTGGATTCGTAAGACGCTTCTCTGTAAGAATGTGTGCTTTTTGAAATTTATGAGTTGATTTTAGTTGAGATTTGGATAGTTTTGTTTTGTAGGCGTATATAGGCGTGTACGGGCCATCCCTATATAGAGAGTGCTACCGCCTCTCTGATAATAGAAAGCTGAACGTCTATGTATGGGCCTGGTCACGAATACGCTCCTATATGGGTGATTATTATATAAAGCTGATCACATATGCTGATAGAATATGTATTCAGTAACAAGTATGGGTTTGATATTTATATATATATATAAATGTACATATATATATTTATATATAGATATAGATATTTATATATAGATATCTATATCTATTGATATATATACATATATCTATTGATATATATATATATTGATATATATATATCTATTGATATATATATATATTGATATATATATATCTATTGATATATATATATATATTGATATATATATATATATTGATATATATATATATATCTATTGATATATATATCTATTGATATATATATATATATATATTGATATATATATCTATTGATATATATATATATCTATTGATATATATATATCTATTAATATATATATATATATCTATTGATATATATATATATATCTATTGATATATATATATATATCTATTGATATATATATATATCTATTGATATATATATCTATTGATATATATATATATCTATTGATATATATATATATATATATATCTATTGATATATATATATATCTATTGATATATATATATATATATTGATATATATATATATCTATTGATATATATATATATCTATTGATATATATATATATCTATTGATATATATATATCTATTGATATATATATATTGATATATATATATCTATTGATATATATATCTATTGATATATATATATATCTATTGAGATATATATATATCTATTGATATATATATATATTGATATATATATATCTATTGATATATATATATATATCTATTGATATATATATATATATATATATCTATTGATATATATATATATATCTATTGATATATATATATATATATATATTGATTGATTGATTTTGACGTTAACAAGTGAGAAGCAGCCGGAGTGGTTTGGTTGTCTCTAATGAACTGCAGGTGAGGGTCAGTATTGTTGAATGTACGGGAGGTGTTAATTGCTTCGTCAAGGAAGCATGTAAATATGAGTATGTCACCTATGTATCTCATAAAGAGAAGGTAGGAGTTGCAAGTGTCGAGTGCTTATCTCTCGAATCTATCCATGTAAGCAATAGCTAGGAGACCGGAGAGGCTGGAGCCCATGTGTAGACCATATACTTGCTTGTAGGTGTGGTTTAAATATGTGAAGTATGTTATCAACAATCACTCAGAAAAGTTGGGAGATGTCGACAGGGATAATTCCGAAACAATGTAAGTTATTGGAAGATACGAGTTCAGCTATGAAGTTGATAGCGGGGTGTGCCGGGATGGAGGTGTACAGGGAGGCGACGTCAAGCCTGGAAGAATACCTGTTTAGCCTTATTGCTTTGGGAGGTCACCTATTAACCCTATTCATTTCTTGGGCAGAGCTATTGAGATGGGTTGGAAAGGTAGAGAGTATCGGTTTTATTAGTCTGGAGAGAAAACAATCGAGGGCGGGTTGATGCTAGAAAACTATAGGTCTGATTTGTGTGTGTGCTGTTTTTTTCAGTCTTGATGAGGTGGTAGAAAGTGGGAAGTTTGCTGTTTTTGGTAATGCAGTTTAGTCTATATTGTTTTGGAAATGTCTATGGGGGCAAATATGTGACCAGGTCCTATTGACTATGTTCTATATTTGCGTGGCAGTGATATTATCAGCTGGGGTGTATAGGTTGGTATTACTACCTGGAGAAGGGAGTCATAAAGATCTTGGGAAATGACACAAAATTCTTTACCTTTATCGGAGAGTAGGTAGACAAGATTATTTTCTTTGAGGCGCTTCAGAGTGGGGTGTCTGACTGTTGACAAGTTGGGTATATATATATGTATATATATATGTGTGTGTGTGTATGTGTGTATATATATGTGTGTGTATATATGTGTGTATATGTGTGTATATGTATGTGTGTATATATGTGTGTATATATATATGTGTATGTGTATATATGTGTGCGTGTGTATATATGTGTGTGTATATGTGTGTGTATATATATGTGTGTGTATACATATATACGTGTGTATACATATATATGTGTGTGTATACATATATATGTGTGTGTATACATATATATATGTGTATACATATATATATATATGTGTGTGTGTATACATATATATATATATATATATATATATATATGTATATACATATATATACACGAACGTAATAGACATTTATCACACACTTTCAAAAATAGGATAATGAAAATAGGAAGCGTATTTGTTTTTATTTTATTTTACGAACGTTATCGAACTGTTAAAAATATATAATTGCTCAAAGACCATATTTTATTGTTAGACACATGTGCCGAAACTGCAGAATAACGAACTATTTTGTGTGCAAATTCCTTTCAGGAGCAATTCTATTGAACTTGTAATTGCGCATGCTGGTTGTTCATTTTAAATGAAAGTTGGTTCTAAAATTCTGTTGCCAGTTTTTGATGGTGTAAAAAAGAAAGAAAAATATATTTTTGATTGTTACATTTAGAACAGAAAAAAATATTATAGCTTTGGGTTACTTTTCTGTTCTCTCTCCTCTCTCACACCATGATGCTATATTGCATACTTATGGAAAATTATGTTATAAAAAGGAAAACATATATAGATTAGGTGATTGTATTGTTTTAAATGAAAAAAAACTTGTTAAAAATAAGGAATTTAAGTTTCAGTCGACATTGTGCGTTACCACATAATAGGTCAATCACTTTTTAAAACAATTGGAGGCGATGTCACAAAGAGGGATGTAGAGTAGGGACGGTAGGGGCCGGTGCATACAGCCGTAGGCGATGGATATGTGTAACAGCCTTCATGGCGTGGTGGTAGGTTTTATTGAAAACCTTACTATCTCCTTCTCTACCTATTGCGCCCTTTTTCTCTTTTTCTTTATTCTAGTGCGTATATAGGTTGGTTCCCATACCTTCCCATATCATTTCAGTAAAATCACTTAACGAGTTACAACCGGAAGGCGAACGTACACGATTTTACTTGGTTTCCTGAATTTTTTATGATTTTTAATAAAAACGGATTATTTATACAATGATAGAACGGCTTCTGAATTGTTACTAATTTTTAAGGAAAAATTACCGAATATAATACCTGTTTCAGAATTTTTAATAAATTTTAATGGAAAACTATTTTACGTAATGATTGAGCAGTTTTCTGAATTTGATAGGTTTTGAAGAGAGAGAGAGAGAGAGAGAGAGAGAGAGAGAGAGAGAGAGCTATTTACTAAGTGATATATGAACGGCTTCCGAATTTTTAATAATCTTTGAACAAGATTATTTACGAACAATATACTTAAAATATCCGAAATTTTTAATAATATTTTAGGAAAAAATGTTTTTGGCGTAATGCTTAAAGATTCATGAATTTAATAACTTCGTGAGGAATTGTTCTGCTAATTGGAATAATAATTGGTAATATTTCATTTTATCAAATCTGAGTGCCTTTCTTTTAATAATTAAAAAAAACACGTAATGTTACTCGAATTAATTAAGGGTATCCGACCATGCTTAGCATAAGAAATTAACATTTACGAAATACTTCGCGGTTGGTGTTTTATGTTAGTTACTCTCTAAATGTTTCTTGCTTTTCCATTTTTTTAACTCCATAAGTTTTAAGAGATCAAGGGGCTCCTTCCCAGCGCTAACACTTGATTACTTATAATTTAAATTCAGATCCGTGCGCTATTTTAAGAATAAAGAATAATAGAAGTGTTCCCTTTATGGCTGCTTGTTGTATTTCGTTACAGCTTTGTTTTCTAGGGATTAATTCTAAGTATTTTTGAAAATTATTTTTTATTAAGCCAATTGCTCCTACCACAACGGGTATAATGTTTATTTCTTTCAGATAGCATGCCGTTTTTAGATCATTTTTTTAGGTCCTGATATTTTGTTATCTTTTCCCATTCAGCTCTATTAAGGCCAACATCATTTGGGATTGTGACATCATTAATGAGCACAGATCATTCTGACTTGTTCAATATATTTGTTTAGGTCAGCGTGATCATCCAAGTCCGAGATCTAGTCACGTAACCGCGATCTAATTGATAAAGATTCGTAGGGAACTAATTAAAATAAACTAAAACCAATCTAAACATTGCTGAAGGGGCGTAATTCAAGCTGTGATTCTCTGACTGAGCAACATTCTAGATAAAGATAAAGATAAAGGTGATAAAGGAACGTAAATCTAGTAACCAAACTCCTGGGTTATTATTACCAGATCTCGATGGGGATCCCGTTCAGACATTACATGGGGAGGATACAAGAAAAGTGATTCTTCTGGTGAGAATTCCTACGATGTGGATAGTCACAATGCACGGTGACAGAAACATGCCATCTCCCCACTGGAAATCGAAATCCAGATCTATAACTTTATATTTTTCTCCTGTGGTATTATGTAGGTAATTGTGGATAGCTGTCACGGTTTAGAGAAGGGTCCCAATCACTACACAGAAACAAACAATCTAAAGATGATAAAAAAAGCTGACTGTTATACAATCACGGTAATTATGGGAGTTCTGAAATTTATGAATCCTTATGAATTTCAATGTGGATAGGGGAGGAATGTAGAATTATTTTGTGCCACGTCTAGTTTTGTTTGCGTAGTGAATGGATCGCTGCGTAGATGTACAGCGTTTGAGCGCTGCGCCCTATTCTGACTGACTCATTTTCTTTTTCAGCCGACCCCATGGGGGTAAGCACGTATAATTTTGTCTCTCCGCCATTAGGAGGAACCCTCTCCGTCCCAGCACTAGTTAAGTAAGATAAGAGTAGTTAAGTTAAAAGTTTCCTTGTCATTAATAATTTTTATTGTAACATTGGAATTTTATTGTAAAATAAGTAGATACAATTCTTATTTGTAAAAATAATTTGTGTTGCGTGTCATTGTTCATAACCGAGAACGTTCTGTGCCAGCAGCCATTCCAGTAAGAAAAAAACAACACCAAGAAATCGTGTACACTTTAACAAAAGAGTTACATCTTCATTTTATTTTCCAGAGGACTCTCTCCGAGAGACGGTTACAGTTACGACCGCACATGTACAACAACAATGTAGGTATGTTTTTATTGTTGTTTGGAATACCGTCTGTTAAAACCGGCGGAGCCTGGACTTGGATACCAGTGGAGCAGAAAGAGTTTGAACGACGACCAGGTAACTTCCTGCCAGAAAACGTATATTAATTACCGTTTTCTGGACGTTTTACGAAAGTTTTCTACGCCTAGGTCCCACATATTTTCATATTGGTCTCCACGTTCGCGGGCTATCATACAGTACCATATTATTGCTGACCAGTGAAAACCCCTTCGCAAGTCAGATATTGTTACATGATAAGGGCTATCCCCTTTTCATGTAAGTATGAAAATAGAGAATGAAAATGAAATAGCATAGACGAAATTCGAACCTTGTAATTTAGGTTTAGAAATAGATTACGAGAGAGAATTAGCAATGGAATGGAAAACAAACCATTGTTTAGCTTAGAGATAAAATAGTTTCAAGAAAAGAATGTGCGTTGTCAATTCTGTTATGAAAAATTCAAGTGAGGAATGCAACTAAAAGAAAATTTAATAAACATGTTTTTAACATATTGGAAATATAGATTATTGGGAATATAGGTTAAAATTCCTTTTGTAAACAAAGGAAAAAGTTTTGGACACGCATGTCCAAAACACGTGAAAGAAGACACATGTTTTAACATGTGTATGACGTCATGAAAAATGGGGAGTTCTAGATATAGTAAAAACTTTAGAGTTAAGGAGGAGAAACTGAGAGAGAGTCAGTGAGAGTCAGAGGGAGTCTGAGGACGACAGACGATAGTCTGCAGTTGGGATTCGAACGTCTAGAAGCGAGACGGTCACTTTTGAAACTTAGAATGTGAAGCTTTGAATTCTTGACTCAGAAAACCACGGCCGGTCGGGAGAAGAAATAAACGCATCATGTGTTTTTATAAACGTTATCTTTGTGTTGTAATTCTACCAAAAGGTAAAATGAAAATTGTTATTATATGTCTTGTATATTATGTTTAAAATGTCATTACATACACATCTTACATACACGTCTCGACATTACATATCGACAATGTGAACTCTACATCTCATATCAACACTTCTAAGTATGAATATTTTTAATATATATGAATAAAGTCATAACACGAACAATCTCTCTATGTTATATTGTCTCTATAATAAAGGGTTGAGTGTGTTTGTTGCGTCATCTCTAATAATGGATTAGAAGAGATGACGTGTTATATTATATTTTTATGTTGTATCATAAAGGGAATCGTGTGTGAGTGACATGTATTTTCAGAACCCACCTCTGCTTCTTCGATGTTGGATCATCTGGAAATTTCTCGTACTGGAGGGAGACTTGATACCTGTTTTTGGATGAAGATTCAATCACTCCAAGACAAGGAATTAGTTCTCTAGTTTTTATTTCACTTTCTGTAGATGTCCTGCAGAAGGTGGAAGTGAAATCGGCCTGTGTGGGTTCTTCTTCTACACACGTCAGCGTTCGTCACCCCCCCGTAAAGAGGAGGAGACAACGGGAAGTCGTCCGTTATCTTCTGAGTCCAAATCAAATCTCAACGATTCAGCTAACCTGATCACATGACTCACACGCAATCAAATCAGCTGATCTTTTACTTCCGGCCAACGTGTCTACACTATAACTCACCTCTTCCCCCTCTCTCTCTCTCTCTCGCTCTCTCTCTCCCTCTCTCTATTCCTTAACATCTATACAACATCTAATCTTTTTTACAACAACATATCTCTCAACAACATAACTTTTAATAAGACTCTCTAAGCAGCACTTTTAAGAAAACCTATATGTAACAATATTATGCTGTCCGATGTCTGTCGACCAATGATTTAAAACGCTGATTTTTGTAATATTTTTTAATTTATAATTGTAGTCATGTTTTTTGTGGTTGTTTTCTCGCAATTCTTTCCCATTTCTCTCTCAATCAACCTCCCTGTCTCTAATTCTCTTTTCCATTTTGAACATATTTTATTTTTTGCTGACCATCAAACAAGCTTCTGCGATCTTAGTGGCGTGACTGAAGATTCCTAAAGATCCAGTGTTCTTTATTATTCCTCTTCAGAAAACCATTCTGTAGCCGTCTGCACTAACGCAGAAAACGTCGAGCAACGGAAATTAAATGTTCCGCATAATTATCGATAAAAATTTTGCTTCTTTTTTCATAGACAGAGAATAAAAAAGTATTCTCTTTAATCCCCCCTTTCTCTCTCTTCCCTCTTTTTCTTAATGTCTCTTCCCTTTTTTTTCTTTTTAACTTTCGAATTATTTTATAGTTCGAATTTCCTTTCGCTCCGGTTTTTATGTCATTTACTCCCACTCTCCCTTTAAACATTTTTATGTCCGACATTTTTATTGTTTCCTGCATAATTATTTTTTATATTGTTCGCGGTGTTTTTGTTTTAATATTCGGAACAGTTTTTTAAGTGTTTATTAGTCTCCGGTAGCTCATGTCTGGATATAATATTTTTTGGCCTAAGGCATTTTAGGGTAACATAAACATATTTATATAATATAAAATAATCCATCCACGAATCTATTTCTTGCAGTATTAGGATGAGGTTGTCTAAAAATAACGTTAAAAATATTTTAGGCAGAATGTCCAGCTAAGCATGAGTTTAGAATGAAAATGCAAAAAAAAAAAAAAAAAAATGGACGATATCTTATATAAAGCAACATAAACTAACATTTCTTCCCGAGATGATGATTTAATTCAAAAAGAATTAAAACAGTTTACAGTCCCTGTCGCTACACGAGAGAGCCTCAGAAAAATATATGTGTGTGTGCGTATATATATATATATGTGTGCGTATATATATATATGTGTGTGCGTATATATGTGTGTGTACGCGTATATATAAATATGTGTGTGCGCGCATATATGTGTGTGTGTGTGCGCGCGTATATATATATATATGTGTATGCGTATATATATATGTGTGTGCGTATATATATACATATGTACGTATATATATATATGTGTGCGTATATATATGTGTGCGCGTATATATATGTGTGCGTGTATATATATATATGTATATGTGTGTGTGTGCGCTTATATATATATGTGCGCGTATATATGTGCACGTATATATATGCGCATATATATGTGTGCGCGTATATATATGTGTATGTGCGTATATATATATATGTGTATGTGCGTATATATATACGTGTGTGTGCGTATATATATATATGTGTGTGCGCGTATATATATATATATATATATATATATATATGCGTGTGCGCGTATATATATATATATGTGTGTGTTTGTATGGCTGCTAAAAACTTTCGACACGGGTCACGAATTTTTGTCAGATCAGTATCATTTTAAAGCTCGATCCTTCGCCCAACAAATATCTAAAAATTGTCCGAAAACGTTTATTTTTTTCACCCTAAAATGATCAGTTTTCAACAGGGGTAAGCAAAAACCGTCCTCTCATGACGATGTCGCTTCTAAGCATGCGTCATACGACGTCATTACCTTATTTAGTTTAAACATTTAAAAAACTGATCTAAATTCATGGACGTCGTCTTAGGTCAGTTGGTGTGAGGGATTGGTCATTATCTAAACGTTTTGGGTTCGAATCGTGATGTGAGATGTCTTTTTTTCGATTTTTTTAATTTAAATATTGAAGCAGAGTTATTTAAGCCATTTTTCAGGTAACGTTCATTTATCTGTTGTTTTTTTATTACTTCTCTTATTCTTAGGTTTTCATTAACACCCCCACCCCGATCGGACACACACACCCAAAAACACCCGGGCAACGCCGCGTACCCACCGATTTTTTTAAATTTTAATATTGAAATAGGGTCATTTAAGCCATTTTTCACGTGTTTTTTTTATTTTTATTTTTCAGATTTTTAAAGAAGTTTTAACCTTCGATTTCATTTTTTTGTTTTGTTTTTGCCTTACGTTACTTTTTTTGTGTTTTTGTTTCGACTTTTTTTAAGTTTTAACTTTTTTATATATAATATTTAATTTTTATTTAATATTTAAAAATATTTACTTTGCTTATTCTTATGTTTTGATTACCCCCC
This sequence comes from Euprymna scolopes, assembly GCF_053919585.1. NCBI lineage: Eukaryota > Metazoa > Mollusca > Cephalopoda > Sepiida > Sepiolidae > Euprymna > Euprymna scolopes. The sequence goes on from NC_136518.1 coordinate 41,884,158, forward strand.
CCGTCCGAGCACGCACGATTCTAAACACCCGGCTAATGCCGGTTACCCCCGCTTTATTTTTCAGATTTTTTAAAAGTAGTTTAAACGTTCGTTTGTCTGTTTTCTTTTTTTTTGTTCTTTTTTAGTGTAGTTTTTTTTTTACTTCGCTTATTCTTATGTTTTGATTAACACCCTCTACCTCCGCCCGAGCACACCCCCCCCAAACACTCGGGCAAGGCCGGGTACCCCCTCCTCTGCTAGTGGAAAATACGTTGCACTTTCACCAGTTTTTCTGTATAAGTTAGTCTAAATAGCCTTATTAGTTTAATAAGTACTTATCAGGATCAAAATTATTAATATTGAAATAATTTACATCATTTGAAATAAAATTAACTCTTCTGGGAGAACTTTCTTCTCGGCCTAATAGTTTCGCTGGTCTGCTTTCCGGCGGACTAAAATATCGCAGTCTTCAAGTCTAATGTAAACAAGTTCTTGTCGAATCATACTCTTAAATAATTAAATGTCATACAATGTACGCCATTGACGATTACTTCATTGCCACCTTACATACATTAACCTTTATCCTCGAGTGGCTTTCGGGCATTGATAAGTAATTACTTCTTTGTAATAAAAGAATAAAAATAATAGAGAAATAAAATGTTTTCAGTTACATACACTTTAACAAAATCAAAACCTTATGTATTATCTTTACTTATTTAAGATTCCAGAAATTATCTTTTCAAAACAAATACATTTTTAATATTTTGTCTATAAATAATTGTCCGTAAATATTTGTTGTGCGGGGAACCCTCCCTCAAATGGACTAATCCATATTCTATATGAACTTTACTCATGGCGATCCCAGTGCGGGGGGGTCTAATTCCAGAGCGGCCCTCGCAGGCTCGGTAAATTACCTACACTGTTCGTTTGTAACCGTTCCGTTTTTCATGTAATACATGTTTAAACTGCTCTCTGTTGTTCTCTTCTTCTTTCGGGTTACTTGCGAGCTATAACAATTTTTTTATCATTAAAACAAATAAATCTTTTCGAAATGTATTTATGTGAAATTATGCCCTATTATACGACAACACGATATAATTTAATTGTAAAATTATCCATTTTAAGTTGGTAGATTTCAATCTTAAAAAATTAAGTCAATTACCAAAAACATGTTCTGATCAGATGATCTAATTTTTAAATGGGCATGAAAGGAAGTGATAAGTTAAGTAAGAACGTTTTTTTTTTTTAAAAAAAAAGGATTCAATACTTATAAAAGCCTGAAGTCACTCGAAGTTAAACGATAAAAAGTAGACGATGTTCACCGAGGTAAATATCATAATATTCGCTATATGGGTAAAAATCGTAATAATACTTGGTAGTGAAAAAGGACGGCTAAGAAAGTCCTTGTTTACATTGGACTTGAATACGATTATATTTAGTCAGTTGGGAAGGGAGCCATTGAAACAGAGTTCCCCAGTTCTACAGTTCTTGGAAAAATAAAAACTTTGTTCAGGGGATTTATCTTTAGATTAAGGCTAAGTAAGAAGGTGGAAGAAATTGTTGATAATGGTTATAGGTAAACGAGTTTAGTTAGTGAAATTTTAGCAAGGGTGAGCATATATTGCCACTCAGCCGAGCACTTGGCATGAAAATAATAATAGAGCAGAGACAGATTCTCAACGCCTCTTCTATAAGAAAAAGGCTACAGGGAAGAAAAAATAGCAGCAGATGCGTGATGTTGAAGCCGGTTTGGAACTCTGTCAAGGATAAGTTGTACTCGGAAACTCCTGCTCAGATTATGCATCATTACTCTATCTTTGGACGTACTTACTTCTTAAATATTCGGTCGTAAATAATTAAAACCCACAGCATTATATACAAAAACAGAAGGGGAGCTACAGTTTCTTAGTGAGATTTAAGTATTATATGAATTTCTCCTGCAATAAAAAGAGTGCAAATAAGAAAAACAGATTATTCCTCAAGTTTTACATATATATTTTGTAACTAACTTTGAATTTATGTAAACATCTGCCAATAATTGTGTGTAAAGACTCCTCGCATTAGCAGCATAGTCAAAATAAACTCTAAATATACCCTCCGCAGCCCTGTCAGAATTTCACTATGTAGAGGTTGAGACAACATATAGCGAAAAACTTATTTTATGTTCAATTACAAAGGTTAAAATTAAAATATCATGAGACAAAAACTTATGTCTAGAATCCTTTCTTTAATCCCCCCATTTATATACAGTGGATAGAAAATTAGAATTTAGGGTAGAGACGTAGTTTTAGTCTTTCCAGGTGAATTTACTTTTGATGAAAGCAATCCTGGAATCCTGCCTTTCATTTATATATTAAGACGCTAGCCTGTGTGTTATTTTCTGTGTCACGCTTACATTCGTGTCGGTTAATTGTTATGTACTTCCATTTCTTGTCATAAATAATTTTACATAGACTTCATAAGATTTTGTTTCGGTTTCGATTTTAACTGTAGTCACTTAAGTCATGCATTTTATTTATAAATAATTTTATCAAGGATTTTTCATAAGTTTTGTTTTCGGTTTCGATTGTAATTGATGACACTTCAGTAATATATTTTTATAACAAATTTTATCAAGGATTCTTAGTTTTTGTTTTGGTTTCGTTTATGGCTGAAGGAACTCAAGTTATATATATATATATATATATATATATATATATATATATATATATATATACATATATATAATGTGTGTGTATACTTTTTCATGTGTTTTTATTTCGGTTTCGATTCAAGCTAATGCATCCAAGTAATATACTTCTCTAATATACACGAAATCTGCAAGAATTATAATATCATATTTAAGTGTACTTTACACCGGACTTTGTCGGGCATTTGTCTTAGCTTAGATAAATGTTTTTGCAGTTTAAACAAAGAAGACAATAATATCACAGCGGTTCAATTTACATTGATCATCTATAGAATTCCAGCATCAATATATTATATACGAATGAATACCCTGTGGAATTTCCACTGGTCCCACTAATTGTAAATTAAAGCAAAATCATGCAAATACTATCACGCACACATAAAAGTACATAGACACGTACACACGCATGCGTTATTGTTCGACAGAATATGACCAACGTATTTATTGATATGAGAAGCTTCGGATATCATCAGGGTTTTTCTATAAGTTTTATAGTTCTTGTCCAGAAATGTCATCTGGAAGAAGAAATCTCTTCAAAACAAATATGAAGGAAGTCGACTCATCCTTACAAAGCTAATATACTAACCTTAAGTCTGGGCAATACTAAAATGGGTGACCATTTGGGAATTATAGGTGGTGTACGTTCTCTTTGCTTATCTCGGAATTGTTTACATTCGTCCTGCACTTATTTTTGCAACTGGAGTCAAACAGTGCTGACTAAGGAGAGGGTTTGTTGGGGGGATCGTGAAAAGCCTGCCTCACAATTATACGTGTAACCATCCTTATACAGAGTATCCATTCTATTTTTGAGACTGAACAGAGACGATTTCTCTGTCGGGCATAACCTTAATGGGGGCACGGTAAGGTTATTTATTTGCTCCCCCACCGAGCAAATTAGGCACAAGGCCGATTTTTAAAGTGACGAGTGAAGGGGAAATGGGCACCAACTCCCCGGGAAGTAGGGGAGGTGGATAGTGACAATTGCTATGAAGGGTTACCCCTACATTAACCAAGGTCTTATATGTGGGGTCGCTCCCACATATGATCTTTGCTTGACACTCGTTGCTCAGGCCCCAAAGGGTGCAGGCCTGACTTACGTCATGGCGGCACGGTAAGCCAACATTCATTAGTTAATATTTTTTAGCTTTAATGACATATTTAACCGGTCAAGTACTTATTTCATTATGTCTTTTTTTTAATTTTTAATTTTTGCGTTTATATTTCAACTATGATATCCCGTCCTTTACCTTTATTAATTATTTAATTCTTCAGAAACGCAGCCAAGTATGTATAATAAAATATCATATTTTAGTATATATCTAATGCTATTGTGTGGGTCAATAATTATATTTTCGGTTTCTACTGATAAGCAAGAAGTACTAAAAAGTTCTTGTAACAGACTACCACTCATCGATGCAGTTTAAAAATTAATCAGATTTTTATCTTAACCAGTGGCTAAACTAAAAGAGTCGCTTTCGTATCTCAACCATACTGTTTTATGTATAAATTAAAGTCAGGCCCCGAATAGCCATTATGATAAGATATTCCAGTTGGTCAAGATACTATAAATCACTTAGTGAAAGTGACATTTGCCTTCTTACTACTTGGCAAAGGAATCTTAACTACATTATGAGCGCGTGAAATAGGAGTGAAATCAAGCCTCACTGCTTTTTCCTTTTCAAGGCTTTATCGAATTTCACTCGTTCATTGCAAGCTGTAATATTTCATAGATTTCATAGAATCTCGCTTTCTGTCAGCTGAGTGCTAATGGCAAATGCGGTTCTGTAAAATAAAATTGTAGCAAACCTCGCGATTTTTTTATTCAAGATGTCGGAATATATTTCAGTTGCATCGCATCTTTATTTCATTCCATTCAACCTCATCTGACCTCCTTGGAAGATCAGGAAAACAACATCATTTTATCCCTTTTTTTTTTTTAAATTTTATCTTGACGTCCCGTTAGAATATTAACGTATTTACGACTTACGAAAATAGTGTGATCCCAATGCGCGCACACACACAAGCACACACACAGGCACACACACAAGCACACACACAGGCACACACAGGCACACACACAAGCACACTTATATGTATTTGCTGGCAGTTCATCTCGGCTTTGTTTCGGCCCTATGTACTTTTCATAAATTTACATGCACATATATATGTGTGTGTGTGTGTGTGTGTGTGTGTGTGTGTGTGTGTGTGTGTGTGTGTGTGTGTGTGTGTGTGTGGTCGGGTTGGAGAACTGCCGACTGGCAATACGACGGAACTAGGTTCAATCGTTTGCTTGTGAGGGATGCTAGTCTAGCGGCACTGATGAGTTGTGATACAACGAAACAGGACTGTATGTTGATGACTGCAAATATATTTAAGCCCCCCTCTTTGGATAGACAACTGTCGTAAATAATCTCACCCGCTACTTAATTGGCTGAAAAATGCGAAGCTCGTCGTTTGTTTACAAACAGGCAGTTTGAGCACTGTAAAAGTGGTGGCGGATGTCTATTTAAATAGACATTCCGACGACTTATTTGCATGCGTCCCTTCTGTAGTCAAGTGGGAGAACTGCCGACTGTCAACACGACGGCTCTAGGTTCAATCCTTAGCTTGGGAAAGATGCTAGTCTAGCGGCACTGATGAGTTGTGATACAACGAAACTGGATATATATATATATATATATATATATATATAATTATTTAAAAGTTTCACTCATGTCCAGGTAATCTACATCTAAAATTTGCAAGTGTTTAGACTAAAAATTGGCGGAGGAGTTGGGTAAAGTCTGCAAAGTTAACTCTTTAAACGTTGACCTCTTGGCAGCCATTTTTTTGCTGCATGTCTGAATACCCTTTATGTAATATTTCTAGTGTTCAGATCCAAATTGCCTGAATAGTTACCTAGAGACCGCAAATGTCAAATCTCTTGAACTTTGAGCCAAAAGTTTGGTAAAAAAAACAATTAAAAAGCGTTCCATATGTCTGAAATACACTTTTTGTAAAATGTCAAAGGGTTAGAACAAAAATTGGCTAGTAATTATGTACAGACTGCAGAGTCCAAGGTTGTTTTTTTTTTTTACTTTGACCCCAATTTCGACTCCTAAAAATTTAATGTATTGGACTCAAATTTAATTGAGAGGGTTGATCTATATCCAATTAACCTACATCTAAAATTTCAAGGATTTAGAGCCAATATTGGAGGAGGACTTTGGTAGAGTGTTCAAAGGTCAAATCGTTGAACTTTGACCCATTTGACAACCAAATTTCTGGCTGAAAACCGATTAGAAATAGTTTCACAAATTTCAATACCCTTTATGTAAAATCCTGAAAATTGACAGAGTAGTTTGATAGGAAAATGTACACACACAGAAACCCAATTTAAATTTTATAGATATATAAATTTATTTATAGGTCCCTAACTTTATTTTTTGTTGTAATTTATTTGATTTTTCTTGTTGTTATATATATATATATATATATATATATATATATATATATATATATATATATATATATATATATATATATATATATATTCAAGGTACATATTATCATTATACTTATTAAAAAAGATAAAAATAACTGATTAGGCAACTTTTGCAGTACAGCCCTTAGTAATTTAATATTTGGCCTAAAACAAAAACAACTGCCGTATTTGATGTTTTTACGCGGGGATGGGAGGGGGTTGCATGCTACCACCAGGCAACGCCTGTTAAGGGGTCCTGCTGGTAGTAATTATATATATATATATATATATATATATATATATATATATATATATATATATATATATATATAGTCAGGTGATGTCATATGCTACTGGTACCATGTAACTTAGTACTACCTACCTCATAGTCGACCCACCTGCGACTAAACTGGTTTTCCCACCAGACTTGGTTTGGTGAGGAGGGCGGCTATTCTCCCTGAAGGATAAAAACAAGACCTTCCAAAGCGCGAATGAACCCTTTTTCTGGGTCAATAGCCACCTATCACCGTGTATAATTGTGTGTATATATGTGTGTTGGAGTAGAGAGGGCTCCCGTAAGCCGTGGTGAAGACAACCTTTCTCGGAGAAGCAACTCTCTGATTAAAAAAAAACATAAAGAGGGAGACCAGTACCCGCATTAAGCTGGTCTGCAGTTTAACTTGTTGCTGGCTATCTTGCTCTTGCCTCTTGATGGATCTCAACATTTTGAACAGAGAAAGAGACTTAGCTGTCGTACAAAGCTAAAACACTGTAACATCATCTTTGTATAGATACTTCCTCAGGCATTTGGGCTCATGGACTTTAAGTGTCTGAGGGAGTGGCGCTCGTCTGACAAGATATTGAAATCATCATAAATATATATATAAGAAAGGGAATTCAATCTCTTCATATCGAGATAGAACCAAATATAGTGGTGTACTTTTTTTAAATTCAATTTACTTTTCATCTAGTGATTTTTAAAGGCGGACCAACGATTTTAGTCGTCGCAATTTGCTTCCATTTTCGCATGATCAGCTTAACCTGTTTTATTCCTTTATTAATATAATCGCGATTTTTCTGTGTTTCATTTCTATTGTTTCCAGATAGCACTCTAAAAATATTTATTCTCTTCTGTATAGTTCTTCCCTCTCGTTCAAATTTCGCAGCTATTATTATATTGTATGCCTGCTGCTGTTATTAGTACATTTGCTTTAATTGTTAACGTTTCTTAAACGGTCCGTCTTTTTTCTAGCATGTTTGTAATTTCCTATCGTGTTTTAGCCTTATTATAACACTTGGAATTTAGATTTTGTTTTACGATTCTAGTCTATGCCCCCATCGGAATTATTTTAATATTAACAGACCTGGAACTAGCATGTTGCGAAGGTCTATAATATTGTCTTATTAAGAATATTTAAAGGTGGTTTAATAAATTTAATCGTTAATATTTCCACTACGAAATCTCACACATTTCAATATTTAGTAATGCCCTCTGGACTCGGAATGACGATAATTCTCTAAAGCTTTTGATTTGTTTTTTTTTTTTTTGCCTCTATCAAAACAAGGCCGATAGCCATTAGTCGCGTGCTTTCGTGTAATAGATGAATGCGTGAATGTAGGATTGACATGAAATTCTTAAAGATAAACTAAAATGACCGAAAAAATGGGCTGAAATTACTTAAATAAATGAAAAGTAAATGACTTAGAATGACTTTAATGAACTTAAGGATGAATTGAATGACCTTAAGAATGATTTAAATGCTTAAAAATAATTGGAATCCTTCAAAAACAACTTGAATCATCTGGAGAATGACTTGAATGGATTTGAGACTGACTGATTGTAAAGTGGGTGATAGTTTTACATTAAATTAATACAGAAGAGTGATCCCTCACTTTATATCACAAAGTTAAAAACATAAGTACAGCATGTAGTAAGAGCAGATACTACAATTAGATCTTATGGTTTTGTCTGGCAGTATCTACTGGGACAGATACTACACTTTGATCTTGACCAAAAGGTTAAGAAAAAGGTATTTATTTGCTCCCCTACCGAGCAAATAAGGCACAAGACCGATTTTTAATGTGAGGTGTGAAGGAGAAATGGGGACCAACTCCCCGGGGAGTAGGGGAGCTGGATAGTGACAATTTGTATGAAGGGTTGTCTCTACATCAACCA
>NC_136518.1:41899964-41969964 GCF_053919585.1 Euprymna scolopes
GTCTTTCAATTGTCAATTTAAGGGGATTGTTGATTAAGAGTAAAAATTAGGGTTATGTTGTCATGATAACATTCACCGTTATGTTGGTTTCTATTGTGAAATATGTAGTCTTGTATTTGTATTTTTGTGAGATAGATCCTTTTTAATATATATTCTTTAGTTTATTATACCATATTTCCAGATATGTCTTGTTATTATTTATTCTGTTATCATGAGACCGCCGTCTCAGTCCTTATCTATTATCAGGCAATATTACAGATACTGCGATTTTGGGAGGGGCGTAGTGTAGAAGATATTTTCTCGTCATGATAAAATCGTGTTCGGCATCATCGCGTTTTGGGAAAATCAATATAATAGATTTGTTTCTTGTCATAAACCCTCTCACCCATCATTACCTCCCCTTTGGAGGAAGCGTAGGTTATATTCGCTTGTCTTTATACCATATACCTGGGGATTATTTTCTATTTTTAGAAGATGATAATATATAATATTTTCTGGCGACATATTGAAATGTTCCCAAGCATTATTCCCTTATTTAAGAAAGCGTTAGTCAGTATAACATCCTCCCAAGCATCATTCCCCGCGTTCTTTTAGGTGATGTAAAATGGAATGAATTCTTGTGCCATCGTATAATTCTCCCAGAATTACACTCTTTATAGGAATAGCATGGTGGAATATATTCCCTTAAAATGAAGTTATTTTCTTTTGAATTCCCTCCTTCTTGCGGAAGGTCAATGTGATGTATGTTCGTTCGTCATGATATCACCCTCCAAGCTGTCAATTCGTCATTCATTTGTAGAATATGGGATGGCTACCTTGAGGGGTTCATTGTAGTAGTAGTCCGTTTGTCTTGATATTATCTTCCTACACCTTACCTCATTTTTATTTCGGGAGGGGTCTGTAGTGTACGTTCTGCTGATATCATATACCTGCCATTTCCTTCATTATTTGGAAGTGGGATAATTTGGATATCTTCTGTATTCACGATGCCTTCTCTTCCATACAATGAGTTCGTACATTTCGAACCTGATTGCGTAGTATCCGTCTTTTCGTTATAGGTATAACCCCCCTCAGATTACCCCTGCTTTGAGGAGTGCAGTGTAATATATGTTCTGTTATAATCAAAACATCCTCCAGAAAATACTTTCCCCAATATAGTGAACGTTAGTCTGCTATGATATCTACCTCCCAGGCATTACCTCTTCAATCGGAAGGGCAGTGTAGTATCTATTCTATCTTCATGAGCCAATATTCCCAATCTTCTCATACAGCTTTAGATGTAGTGTATTTTATGTTCTTTGTCATATATACTAGAAAAAACATGTAACTGCAGGGGCATATTTTTGCTTGTAATAAAGAAAAGATTATAAATAAAAATAAAGACTGACAAAGATATTCCATACTTCATGTTGTGTTTTTTTTTTATTTTGGTTAAAATTCTTTCCGAAAGAAAGGCCTTGAGATGCTTTCTATCTCCCGGGAGGTTCAAAATTATCAAAGACGAAATCAGTTTGAATGATTAATCAATGAGATTGAAAGAAATGATGCCTTCTGGTTCACACGTTCCTGAGTATTCTCAATGCACGGATCGCATGCACCAACTCTCTAATCCCTTCCCACCTTCTTCCTATACTGACGACCGGAAGACATAAATCCTCGCTTGACGATTATATTTTTTCTTCCTTTTTTTTTTTTTTTTTTTTTGCTGTTCATTAGCTACAAAATCATTAATCTCTCATCACATCTATTTTTTGTGTGTTTTAAAATTCTTATTATCTCAATTTAAATATAAAAACAGTACAATTTTTAAAAAAAAAAGGCGATTTTTTTCGATACGCCAATTCAATCTGTGCGTTTACTGATGAAACAAATTCAAGCCTGATAGACATTACGATAATGGTATTTCCGACATAAATTATCTACTAATCACACACAAACACACGCGTATATATATATATGTGTGTGTGTGTGTGTGTGTGTATATAGATGTCTTTTAACATGTTTTATTAATCATGTGTTCATATATATATATATATATATATATGTATATATATAGATGTCTTTTAACATGTGTTATTAATCATTTGTTCATATATATACATATATGTATATGTATGTATATATATGTATGTATATGTGTATATATATGTATGTATATATATGTATATATATATGTATATATATGTATATATATGTATGTATATATATATATGTATATGTATGTATATATATATATGTATATATATGTATGTATATATATGTATATATATATGTATGTATATGTATGTCTTCGTATATATATGTATATATATGTATATATATGTATATATATATATATATATGTATATATATATATACATACATACATATATATATATTGTCTGTTTGTCATGCAAGCATTATTGGTTACATATATGCATACATGTTTCAGTGGAATCTCTATTCAAAGAGACCACCTGATTAGACCAAAACAAAGAGTGCTATTTAAACGAGGTGACATTCGTTTTTCATAGAATGGTGGATGCTGAGGAAAGGGAGTAGGAATGGCGCAGCGGGGAGGTATTGGTTTTATTTGAACTTGACGGTTGTTTATTGACCTAAGTTTTTAATTTGATTTTAAGTAATATTATACCCACATTATTGTAGCTTCCGTATCTTTAGTCTTTATGCTTGGCTAAAGAAATTGTGCAATTTAAAGAGCGATGTGGTCTTCCATTCTTGCATCTATTACATGTTTTTACATTTTCTGTGTTAGTTTATTATCTCGTCGCGATTAATAGTCAGTAAGGAAGAAAACGTATGAGATAACGAGTAGATGCATGAAATCGGCTAGGATGTCTCATTCCCAGTTAAGACAAAGTTATATAAAATGAAAAAAAAACAAATTAAAAAGTTGAAAAATACGCATGATCTATTCAGCCATGCATATGAGGGGACCTGTCTATTGGTCAGTTTTTTATGCTTGCGTTTTTCATCAGATTTCTTTGTCACGCTTGTATTTTAATCATTTTTATATGCAAATAGGAACACTATTCAACACATATAAAGATTAATAGTTTTATTTTATTGCTTTTTTATATATTTGTACATTTTTCTATGATAATTTATCTTTAAATCAACAAGATATCAAAATAACTTTTTCCGTTACATAATCAGTTGCATCTATAATTTCCGTAGATTTTATTTCGTATCACGATTGAATGATTAGAAAAAAAATAACATAATGATAAAAAAGATAGAACAAATCGCCATTTTTATTGAACAAAATTGTTTTTCTTTATATCTTTTTATATAATGTTATCCTTGAAATCTTTACGTTTGGATGTCACTGCAGTAGAATATTGAAGACAGGGTTGTACGTGCGTTGTATGAAAGTGTGTCATTATAATATGTATATGGCGATGGAGGAGTGGCGAAGTTTTATAAGGTAATCTATTGGAAGCAACATATCTATATCTTTCTATATCTCTATTTCTACTATTATATAAAATTCACTTTGTGTGTGTGTCAGTTTCTTCCTTATAGCTTCCGAAACGACTGGCCTTGTTTTTTGTAAATATCACACAAAAGAAAATTAATATTTCTGGCACTTATATTCTTTTTTATCGGTCTACTGTTCTCATCTTGAGTGTGATTTTCACAAAGTCTCGGTCGATATAACCTCCGACCTTCTTCAGGTGTATCTTCTCAAAGTCGGGAATGTTTCTTTCGAACTCTGGAATTTGGACGAAATTTCGAGCGGAAGCCTTTATTTACTTTACGGGGTTAGCGTGCTCTTGTTCCATCAGCCATGACTTGATAGAGGTCCTAAGTAATTCGTAAATGTATTTTTCGGTCGCCCACACTGAGGATACAATCTTAAGCCTTAAGGAGAATATCACTTTTACAACTGATTTTTCCAAATACTCTAACCACTCAAGATGAGAACAGCAGTCCGATGAATATTAATATAAATAACCAAGCCTCATCTCAAAAATACATAAACGTCATTTCTGGCACTGTTCTTAAATTTGTTCAGTACAAAAATTCCTCCGATAAGTATCAAAAATCGAATAAATTCGATCTTAAAAATAGGTATTGTGCTCTAATGCATAAAAAAAATAATAATTTTACGTGGAATTATTTACCATTCACTGGTGTAATATTGGACGGTGTAATGTAAAATATTCTTCTATAAAAATCTAATGATAAGATAAGAAATACTATTTACAAGTTCGTCAATTGAAAATGTCAGATGACCTGATATTGTAAAGAAAAACATACGTAATTTGATGAACGACATTTTCATTATTATTTTTTTTTTCTTTTTTGCGAAGTAACCCAATGTGGCAAATTATTTCTCGTTATATATAATATTCAATATAGGATTAATTCTATAATAATATATACGGAATCTTAATACATTAAAATATCATATTTAAGCGTATTGTACGGCCAGGCAACGACCAGTGTCCAGCTAATATCTATATGAGAGTCAGGTAGACTAGAGGTTATAGTTGTACGCATTATCGTCAGAAACCCCGCGAACATAACATACAAGATGGGAACAGTTCTTCTAATATTCGAATAAATTAAATAAGTAACACTCATCTATATATTTTTATGCTTGTCGCTTCGACCGTTACCATTGTATTACTAAACATGCTTTAAAATAAAAACGTAATGTTCTGAATCGCACCAACCGTTAGTATACTGAATTCTCTTATGAAAATGGAATATTGCCAGCCAGTGTATGGTAGGTACGGATTACAATACTCATAATTTATTTATCGGCAGCCAGCTTATAGTCGATACAGATCAGAATACTCATAAGGTCTTTATTTCCAGCCAGTGTATGGTGGGTATAGATAAGGATACTAATAAGTTATTTATCGATAGCCAGTTTCTGGTGGGTACAGATCACAATACTCATAATGATTCTATCGCAAGCAAATTTATGGTGGCTGCAGATCACATTAATCATAAGGTATTTATCACCAGACAGTTTTTTCACAATACTAATAGTAATTTATAGCCAGCGGTATAAGTTACAACAATAAGTTAATTATCGCCAGCCAGTGTCTCGCGTCTATTTTTTGTAATAATATATCTCCAGCAGTTATCCATATTAATTATGATCTGGGTGGATCTAATATTATAGTGATTATTACATTGAATGGCATTCTATTGTTTGCTTATGTGATGATGTTTTCAACAACCGGGGAATTTCCACAGGTTCTGCTTGTCTAAATAATTCTCACATTTGTTTCCGTTTCTGCTCTCCCGTTTCCCTCTATTCTGCCCCTTTCTTTTTCTGTTTGTACTGTCGTTTCTTCTTTCCGTTGCCAACTGCAGTTTCCTTAGTATAGCTATTGAGTATTGGCTATTGGCTCCGTCTTTCTTTATCTATTTAAATACGGTTAGAAAAACAAAGTTAATATAAACCATAAATTTAAAGATAGACGGAAAGTGACAAACAGACGTTACATATAAGATGCTGAGTTAAGCCAGTAATTCTATGACACACTTCCATTTTTCAGATCTGGCTAAAATTTTGCATGTGCAATGATTTATATTTCTAAGGGTTATGTGGCAAATTAAAGCTCTGAACTAATTGGGCTTTTTGTTTTACAGGTGTTTGATCTTAGATGTGAAATGGAGCCTGTTGAATGTCGAGCACTGATCCGGTTTTTGTATTTGAAAGGACGCACACCACAGGAAACTTTTGATGAAATGAAAGCAACTTATGGTGACGATGCGCTATTATATGACCTTGTAAAACGCTGGCATCGTGAATTCAAACATGGTCGGAAGTCTGTGGAAACAGCTCCCAGACCTGGTCGCCTTCTTCTGTCATTGATGAGACATCTGTCCGTCAAGTTGAGGCTGCCATTTTGGAAGATCGGTACACTACTATTCGCCAAATAGCCCAAGATGTCAAGATTAGTACAGGGTCTTTGAAAACTATCATTCAGGACCATTTGCATATGGATAAGGTGTCTGCCAGATAGATTCCCAGATTGCTCACACACTTCCAGAAGCGAGAACGTGTCGAGTGCTCGAAGATGAATTTGGAGATATGCCAAAAAGATGAGTCAATTTTTTCAAAGGACTGATTACACAGGATGAAACCTGTATCCATCACTGTGCTCCAGAGACCAAAGCCCAGTCAATGCAGTGGAAGCACTTGGACGCACCACCATCAAAGGAAAGGGTGCAGCCCTCCGCTGGCAAGGTCATATTCACAGTCTTCTGGGACGAGGACGGAGTAGTGATGACAGATTTTCTGGCAAAGAGCACCACAATTATAGGAGCCTATTATGCTTTAATTTTGAGGAAATTAAGGGAAGCTATCAAAATCAAGAGGTGGGGCAACATCAGCATAGGTGCCCTCCTCCTGCAGGACAACGCTCCGGTCCACAACTCGCATGTCGCCAGATCAGAAGCATGGGCGTGTGGTTATGAAATCCTCCCCCATTCTCCCTACTTTAATGACCTCTGAATCCTCTGACTTTCACCCCTTCCCAGCCATGAAGTGGTTTTTGAAAGGAACGCATTTCCCAGATGATGTAGCCTTGATTTCTGAAGTCAGGTCGTGGTTGGAGGACCAACCTGGGGTGTTCTACAAAAACGGTCTCCAGCGCTGCATAAAACGATGGGAGAAATGCATAATTCTGGGTGGTTTCAATGTAGAGAAAGACTAATGACTGTGCCAAGTTTCGTTGCTCTAATCCTATGGGAAGTCGGTCAGGGGCATTACTTATTGCACGCCCCTCGTATAATTCGAATAATCAAAATTGATTTTTTCATCTACATCTGAGATCTGATGTTTATTTTAATGTGTATTTTGTCCTAATAAAATACAAATCAGCAAGACTTAAGTTGAGCAAATGTGAATGTCTCCCCTTTAATATAATAACTAGGAATACACTTTGAAAATATATGTGAATATTTTTACTATAAACATATACACACATTAGCATTTGTTTAAAAAATAAATCGATGAAAAGAACCCAGAGTCAATTGCATGGATTAAAATTTGAATATGTATAGGAAATCATTATTCATTGGATTTAAAAGAATTTATGTGCATTGAATCTTGTAGGGGTAAGTAAAACGAAATATATTTAGAGATAAGTTGAAAACTGACGCACATCTCTATGTGTGTTATTCGTGCGAAAACAATTATGTAGCAAACTGCTTGTCATGGATTTTGGAAATTTATATGTAGTCCTTTAAGTACCTTATTCAAACCGAAATCAGGGCATCTATCGTTTATACAAGCAGATAAAAAGTTGCTCATCTAGGTCCATAGGAATATATAGAGTTCAGAGGCACTAAATCTTTGAAGTAATCGATGAAAATATAAATTATAAAAAAACTTTGGCAAGAAACATCTAAATGCATTTTAATATAAACATATCAACCTGGTTTCTGGTGCGTTAGACATTTTCTGAGTAAACTTCAACGTAATATATAGAAAACGGTTATATAATGCACAGCCTTTATTGGTTTTGCAAGAGAAAAATAGGATTGGACCTGTGGGAAATAGGCTAAAATTGATAGACCGTGTTCCGATTTCCTTCACTTCCACGAGAGCAGAGATAGACACAAGGTTTTATTTAATATATGAAATATACAGCTCCCCAAACGGGGACACTTAAGATTGGCATTCTGTTTAGATTCCATCATACTAGAAGAATTTCAGAAAAGCTAATGTGTAGTATGAGAACCGTTAATACATACTAGTCAAAGCGCCAATGAGTCTAAGCCTATTCACTTACCTTCTTGTGAGGCTAGATAAGAAGAAGAATGTTTATTTTAGCTGAGACAAAGTCCAACTTTTCTTGAGATGACTTTGGATTTCAATAGTCTAGAAGATTCCTGTCGGTGACAAAGCTCAGAAAGAACGAATTTAGTATGTGACAAGACACAACGTTCTATATCTTACAGGAAAATCTTAAATGACTGGCTTTATTTTGTTGTCTCTTTACTAGGAAACTGTCTGTTTTTGTTTTAATTTAGGGAAAGTTATCTCCACCAAATTAGGCTACTTAAATTTGAACTTGTGTAGGGACGGTTACTCGGAATCGGGAATCGGAATATTTGGGGGTATCGGAATCTGAAAAATTGATGCATATTTTCTGATGCCAAATCTATTCTTTTAGTTGTCTTTTTCTATTTGATTGTGTTTAAACCAAAATCTTCCATTGCTTGTAATAATGATAAAATAATAAATATGTATTCGTTTTAAAATACAAGTAAAGTTAAAATCGATAGATCATCATAAGAAAATATCTGCATATTTAACTTGTTTTTTTTGTTTTTTGTTTTTTAGGAAAATCGAGGGAAATAACAATCTTATAGTTAAATAAATAGAGATTTATAAAGAATCGTTATCGGAATCGGGAATTTAGCACGGAATCATAATTTTATCGGAATCGGGGAAAATATTGGAATCGTCCCATCACTAATTTGAACAAAAAATCAAATTACATCTATCCATGAAGATTTTTCTTTCAGTGATCTAAGACAGAAAATGCAAACTTCAGGATGGGAACAATTTGTTTTCTTTTTTTAACATGATAGTCACCACTTACCTATACCGGCAAGCCACTCGTGTACAGTAATCAATGGGATAGTATCGTAGTAATCGTTAGTATTGGAGATTTGATAATTCTTTTACTTAAGGGGGGCAGTTCATCAGGAATTTGTTTATGTTGGACTTGAAGACATCCAAGTTGTAGTCAGGAGGGGAACAGGCAAACAGAACAGAGTTCGACAGGCGTGAACATCTGAGAAAGAAGCTTTGTTCATGGAATCTACGTTTTGATTTAGACACAGATAAAGAGTGGGGGGAATTATCGACAGTGGTTTCAGCTCGACGGGTGTTTATGCGTGAAAGATTGGCGAGGGGGGACCAGAAATTGCTGCACTTTAGTTTTGTGATGTGCGGGAGTGATGGATTACTGCCATCATTGGCAACTCGAAAGAAAGTATTTTGGGGGTGCAGATGATTATGGTTGTATTTTGTAATTTATTGCCAAGCAAGTGGAATTAGCTCATAAGATCGAAATAAATTTTATTTGTCAATATTCAGCGTCACTGTGTGTGTGTTTTATCGGTTCCGAATCATATTCAAGTATGGGAAAATAGATAACACCAGCGATAGCGTACTGAGACGTCAGTTGGGTATCAAATCTCAAGTTTAAAATATGTGTTACTGAATGGGTGTAAATGGTAATTTATTCAAATGTTCATAGTTTTCATAGTTTTCCGTAGCTATCAGCCACGGCTATATATATATATATATATATATATATATATATATATATATATATATATATATATAGCATTAAATAAAGCTAATAAATTCACTGAATTACTGTTCTCATCTTAAGTGTGATTTTCATAACGTTTCGGTCGATATAACCTCCGACCTTCTGAAGGTGTATCTTGTCGAACTCGGAAATGTCTCTGTCGATCTCGGAAATTTGGACGGAATTTCGAGCGGAACCCTTTATTTACATTACCGAAAAATACAATTGCGAATTAATAAGGACCTTTATCCAGTCATGGCTAGCCCCGCTATTAAAATAAAATGTTCCGTTCGAAATTCCGTCCAAATTCAGAAAAGTTCAACAGAAACATTCCCGAGTTCGACAAGATACACCTGGAGAAGGTCGGAGGTTACATCGACCAAGACGTTTTGAAAATCACACTCAAGATGAGAACAGTAGTCCGATGAGTCCAAATGTTACGAATAACCAATCCTCATTTCAAAAATTCAGAAACGTCAAAGCAACTAAAGTTTAGGGAGGAGAAACTTATACACGAAAAAGGTCATCTTCGACCTCGGTGGATTTCTCCCATTATTTATTTGTGCGAATATTGTGTGGGTTATTTCCATGCGATAGATTGTGTTCTTATTTTTTTCGTATAATTTATTTTATTTATAAGATGAATATCATAATGTTGCATGTAATGTGAAGAATATATTAGGATGAATATATGTAAACTTCTCTCACTTAATACACGCGTTTAACGATGAATTAAAAGTTCAACTGTAGCGTGACAAAAAAACTGTTTTAATACTGCGTGTCATCTTTTTCTGTACTGGATTAGTGATAGAGAAGAAATCCTTCTAGATTGGTTAACTGAAACTTCACACATCAAAACCGACTTTCTGTCTAACTTTACCAACTAGGGAATACCAATAAAAAATTTTTCGTATTTCTTTAGTTTTCAAATAAATAAATATAAATATAAATAAAATTTATTTCGTATTTCTTTAGTTTTCAAATAAATAAATATCATCAGAAGGAGTAAGCCAATATTTCCTTGTATTCAGTAATGTTATTAAGAGGCACATAAAAAATAACTGCAAAATAAACTATTTAGTATTATGGTTTATTTTTATAATAAAGACGACATAAAAATTGCATTGTCATTTTTTAACAAGTTCTCAATACGCTGATATATTATGGCTATATTTCAATATATTGTTCTTCATAAATCATGTTTCTAATGCTATCTCTAAATATTAAGTCTTTGTATGAAATTGCATGTTTGTATAATGTCTGTAATTGCCGGGAATTAGTTCACGTATATTTGAAGGTGAATGTTACACTCAATTGAGTATGGAAGCCATTATAATTGCACAGGTTCTGGCT
This sequence comes from Euprymna scolopes, assembly GCF_053919585.1. Lineage (NCBI taxonomy): Eukaryota > Metazoa > Mollusca > Cephalopoda > Sepiida > Sepiolidae > Euprymna > Euprymna scolopes. The sequence goes on from NC_136518.1 coordinate 41,910,617, forward strand.
TTATTGTTAATTTTATGTTATTGCATTTATCGTCACGCCTTTGTTATCGTAACTGCGCTAATAAATGTTCACAAGTGAAAATAAAGGAAATGATTTCGGCGGTTGTAATAATCACAATACTACTAATCGCTTAATAAAGTATGTGATTTGAATTGCTAAAATATTAAGAAAGAAAACCAAATTCTTATTGTAGGGGTTCTGTATATAATCATACACACGAGTTGTTTGCAACTGCACATTAATATAGGCGTATTAATTCCAGAATAAAATATTATATAATGCATATATACGCACGTGAATGAACAAAAGAAAGATAAAGGTATTCGACATTATGGTATATCTATGTTTTTATATCAATATAAAAGTAAACGAGGGTTAGGGATAATGAGAGTGTCGGTTAGACGATGAAAAATATTATGGGTGGATTTGAAACGTGGGGTTGAATGGAAATGTATTATTTAAGATGCCAGTCGAGAAGTATTAATCATAATGAAACATGAATAGTCAACCAGGATGCAGTCCTGCGGTATTGTGTCTCACAGTTATTCTTTTCTCAAGTAAGTTGTTTACTCAGATGATTCTTATCCTTCTTAAGTCGTGCCCTAAATAGTAAGAATAAGAACGCAGGTATATTTTTTTTTACATAAATGACCAGGAATTAAGTTCTGTGGCATTTTGTGTCACTTATTATTATAAAAGTTTCGTTATGATTTAAGAAAAACGAAGGAGAAAAGATAACTTTTTTTTGAACTTGACGAATTAGACATTTTCTAAATTTTTGAGATGACCAGTGATCATTAGTATTAAGAGGTGGGTGAAGTTTGCTTGAAGCATTGTATAGTATGTAGTTAAATTGAATTGTACAAGGCGGTACAATGCAGAAGTAGCGAAAAGACACAGGCTGAAGCAGGTGAGAAATTTATTAATACAACTTATAAATACATGTGTACATATTAATATTCATATACGCAGTATATTTATATTTGCACAGTGGTTACCTGGGAAAATCGGTCTGGTGGTATGTCCGTGTAATATAATATTTCGAGAAAGATCGTTTCGTCAGATATTTACTTGACTTTTGTCAAACGTTTGTCAAAGTCAAGTAAATATCTGACGAATTGATCTTTCTCGAAATATTATATTACACGGACAGACCACCAAACCGACTTTCCCAGGTAACCACCGTGCAAATATAAATATACTGCGTATATGAAATATGAATATGTACACATGTATTTATAAGTTGTATTAATAAATTTCTCACCTGCTTAAGCCTGTGTCTTTCCGTTACTTCTGCATTGTACCGCCTTCTAAAATTCCATTTAAATCATTAGTATTAGTTGGATTATTCAGACTACTATTCTCATCTAGACTCATATCCTCACAACTTCTCGGTCGATGTAACCTTCGGCTATCTTCAAATGTGTATTTTCGAACTCGAGAACCACTCCGTGGAACTCGAAAATCTGAATAGAATTTCCAAAAAAGAGTTTAATAAACTCATGAGAGTGGAATATTCTCGTTCCGACAGCCATGACCGAGTAGAAGTCTTAAGAAAGTTGCATTTGTATATTTCGCATCACCAGCATGAAAAAATAAAGCTGTCACCTCAAAAAAGTGTAACTTAGAACTAAAATTTTACTAAGTAATTTATTCGATACACAACGGATCCTTGTGTAAAAGAGCGCGAGCAAGCTTATGACAGCAGCAACGTCTGTACGACAGCAAACGTAAATAACCGAGTCATGTGCGAAGTGGCTTCACAGCGAGGAATAAGATAAGAAAAAGAATATATCTAAAAAAAAAGTGTCCGAGGAAAAGAAATAGATATGTTAAACACGTGTCCCGCGAGCACTGAAAAAAATGTGTACTAAACATGTCGAGACAAAGAAAGGGTACCACGTGTGCGATAGGGCAGAATACTTACAAACAAATTGAAGTACGCGAAGACTTGTGAACAAGAGACAAGGCGTTTTTTTCAGGAAGTACCTGTAAATAAATGTATGTTTTTTCAACGGAAAAAAGTCAGTCGAATTCTTTTCTTGTCTTTGTTTCTTTGCGCTCTCTTTTATACAGTGTATGGGTTCCGTATTGAATGTAACATTTACGTCAACCTTACGTGACTATGACAACATGCATATAATACATAGTTCCTATTGTTTTTTTTATTTTTTTTTATTACATTTTCACCCCAAACAAGGCGCATTGCCACTTTGGTGTAGGGGGCTACTATCACGCGCAGCAACTACTGGGACACTATGTTGGGATTTGGGCAGCAAGATGTCGGTTCACGTTGAACTTGAACTTCTGCATGTCAGTACAGTAAGGGAAGCAGGAACCTGGAATGGAATTCCAGAGTCTAGCGGTTCTGAGGAAGAAACTACTGGAGTAAAAAAGATCTTTTACATCTGGGGATCTCTACTGTGTGGGGGTGGGATTTAGCTGCCTGTCGGGTTTGTAGAGGGTGTCTATGTCGTGGGAGCACAAGTGTCTGCAGTTCGTCAGAGCATTCACCATTAAAATACTTGTAGAACAGGCAGAGGGATGCAACGTTTCGTCGATGGGACAGAGTCTGAAGCTTAGATGTCAGTTCAGGGCCTATGAGATTGCCGAATCTTTTTTTGAACCTTGTCTAGGAGCGAGAGACTAGCAGTAGATGCACCAGCCCAAATGTGACACTCCATACATGGGCGAATGGTGGCTTTATAGAGGTACAGGTTACTTTCAGGTGTCAGTAGTTTTCTAGCACGGTAGAGAGAGCTTACCTTTTTCGCGGCGGCCCTGGCAATGTTTTCAATATAATTGTTCCAACTCATGTTCCCGTGAACGTTAGGCCAAGCAGTTTGAAATATGTACTCTCAGACAGGAAGCCACTGGCCATTGCTATTGGTGGCAGAGAAGGTTTCTTGTAATTATTGAAGGAAACCAGTGGAGTCTTGGCAGCATTAAATGTGACCATCCATTTATGTCCCCATTCCACTACAGATTGGAGGTCTTCCTCTAGTGTTTTTGCCATTTCTTTAGATATGTGTTCATTTGTTTTCCTGTCATGCCTGTTATAGAGTGTAGTGCCATCAGCATATATACCCATCTCGGAGGCAGTTTTGTCGGGGAGGTCATTAATAAATATTAGGAACAATAGAGGTCCAAGGATAGACCCCTGAGGCGTTCCCGCATTTATATCACACGGTTTAGATGTACAACCGTCGAGGACAACCTGGTTTTTTCTCTTATCTAAGAGGGATTTAATTATGTTAAGTATTCTACCAGTGATACCGTATGATTTAATTTTCCTGAGGAGGCCCTTGTGCCATACCCTGTCAAAAGCCTTAGATATATCTAAAGCTACCGCTCTGCCCTCCCCCGCTTTGTCCAGTGAATGGTATATACGTTCAGAGATTACAGTGAGGATGTCAGCTGTGGAACGGGCTTGTCTAAATCCATATTGTTTGTCAGTCAGAAGTTTAGCATCTGTAAGGTGCCGGACTAGAGCATGGTTAATTATGGTCTCAAATATTTTGGCGAAAAGTGGGAGGAGGCTAATGGGGTGATAATTTAATGGGTCAGTTCTTTCACCAGTATTCTTGAATATTGGTACCACAGAAGCAGTTTTCCAACAGCCTGGAAAACATGATTGCTTAAGGCATTTGTTGTAGAGTTTGGAGAGAACTGGAGCTACTTCGGCTGAGCACTTTTTTAATAGCACAGCTGGTATGAGATCGTCCACATGCTTTTGAAGTGTCAAGGTTTTTTATGATGGTGTGTACCTGAGCAGGAGTGATTTTTAGATCGTCTAGCGTGGCGTCTGTCCGCAAAGGAAAGTCAGGCAGGGGGTGGTTGTTAGGGTGCAGTATGGAGTTAAAGGCAAACCGGCTGGCAAGCATATTAGCCTTGTAGGTTGCTGAGCAAACAACCTCGTGATTGTTTGTTTGCGGGGGAATTGTTGATTGCCCATTATTTACTACACTGTTGTAGATGTTCCAGAAGTCACGATTTCCTCATTTTTGTGCTTCGATGGGTTTTTTAGTGGTTTCAGTAAATCCTCACTTAGCTGTCGCTATTTCTTTCTCAACGTTACTTCTAGCTTTCAGTGGTCTCATTTGCGCACTGTTAAACCAGATATTAGGCATAGTCGAACATTTATAATAAAAATAGCCATACTGTAGACAAAGATTAGCAACGTCTCTTCTTTCAGAAAAATGCTATAAGAGTGAAAATAGATCACCACACTACCAAGACAAGGTTTTCATCATTCCACGTTGTGAAAACTGCACGTGGACTTTCTGTATACCATCTATTATTCTTCAGATATTCAAATGTCAATAAAAAATTTTCAGGTCTGATATTCCAATATAAAGAAATAAGTACATATTTTCACAGAAACTAAAATGAGATGTGTCCCTTCTGTCTCCGAGTTTCGTGAGGACAATGTTATTTTAACAGAACGGTGACAGACAAAGCAATTTATATAGTCTTTACAAGATGCATTACATAAATAAAAAAGCGGCTGTTTATAATAACTAATGTACGTGTCGTGTAATATAAATGTGTTTTCTTTTTATACCCAAAAGTTGGAAGTGCGTTGATAAAACGGAATAGCCCAGCTGTGCGAACCGCCTCTCGTAACCAGCAGTTTATTCTTAAAATATTTGAGATAAAATAAATTTTGGAGATATTATCTATATGCCTATTAAATTTATTAATTTTCTCATTCTGATATTGATATTAAAAGCTTTGTTTTTGTCTATTAAAAAATTATGTAACAGGAACTTCTTGATATACTCAATCATAAAAAAGCGAGCGACTACATGAATGTTAGCTAATTTACATTTTTTTGTAAAACGAGCGTTAATTAATTACTTATTTATTATTTCTCATATGATAAGTTTCGTTTCACTAGTATGCTAAATTCTATTTGTGTATAGTTTCTACATTCTGCATAAGTGCGTAGAATTTAAGATGAAACTGTTCTACTACAAGATATATACATATATATGTGGGTATATCTCAGTAACAGTGTGTGTGCGAAAAGAATCTAACAAACTCCTCTCTGAATACTTGATATATTGACATGACAGTAGCTATATAGAGTATCCGGTAGGCTTTAAATTTTACTTTTAGCAGGAAAAATCACTTCCAAGTGATGGCTATTAAAAATAGTTGAAACCTTAATCCCATTTGTATGCAAAAATCCATAATCATGGGTTAAACAACGTTATTGTTAAAACTATTTTTGTGTGTATATGCATGGCTGAGAGGCTAACAAATAATTATGAGGAGCTATATGTTCTATATTCAATACCGCCGATAATACTGAAGTCGCTTTTTATATTCTAAATTACTACTAAATATTGGAAACAATGTAATAATCAACGGGCGGCGCTGGCAAATCTGCTAGTATCAATGATAATTTTATTTTTAAAAAGTTACCAATCAAATATTTACTTGCGATCAAGTATTTCCATTAATTTAATTATACAACTATTTCTTCTTAATGCTTTAAGTTGTTCTAAACACATTTCGTGAATAGCACCAATATAAGACTTGCATAAACATGATTAACAAGATTTATTAATGTTCATATATATATATATATATATATATATATAAATATATATATATATTTGTTTATTGTTATATAAACATGCTCACATCCCGCTGCCACAAATAGCCACTTGTTTCAATTAAACAACATATATCATCAGGCAGCGACTTGACTATTCAAAAGTTCAATGAATCTTAAGGTTATTCATTGAACTTTTGAATAGTCAAGTCGCTGCCTGATGATATCTGTTGTTTGATTGAAAATAGTGGCTATTTGTAGCAGCGGGATGTGAGCATGTTTATATAACAATAAACAAGTATTATAAGCTCTTTTTATTGAGCACTATCTAATAACCTCGTTGAATTCATTAGTCCATTACTTTTGAATATAAGAAAACGAGTAAATATATATATATATATATATACGCATGCATATAGACATCCGCACCGAAATGTATATTATATTTAAATGTGCATATGTAAACATATTCAGATATGCGATATTTACTTTAAAAGTAATCATTACGAATCGTGTAATAAAGCTGCTACAACTAAATTATGAAACTTAATTAATTTTCATATCCTTTTGTAACAACACATAGATGTTGTAAATTATTGCGACTAAGCTGTGTTTAAAGAAACTTCTGTAATAAATTTACTAATTTATCATCATTTATATTAAACTAATAAAATAATTCAATGACAAAGTTTGAAATAATATTGATGATTCAAAGTCCAACCGCTTCTTAAAACTCACAACCATTTTTAATTTCTTTCAATGCAATATATTTACATACATATATATATATACAAATATATATATACATATATATACACATATATATATACATATATATACAAGTATATATACATGCATATATATACATGCATATATACATATATATACACAATATATATATACATATATATACATATATACATATATATACATATATATACATATATAATATATATATATAATATATATACCTATATATACATATGTATATACATATATATAATATATATACATATGTATATACATATATATAATATATATACATATATATATACATATATATAATATATATACATATATATAATATATATATACATATATATATACATATATATAATATATATACATATATATACATATATACATATATATACATATATATAATATATATACATATATATACATATATATAATATATATACATATATATACATATATATAATATATATATACATATATATACATATATATAATATATATACATATATATACATATATATAATATATATACATATATATATAATATATACATATATATAGATATATATACACATATATAGATATATATATGCATATATATATAGATGCAGGTATATATATATATATATATATATATATAGTTTGAAATAATATTGATGATTCTAAGGCCGACCGCTTAGAACTATCAATCATTTTAAATTTCTTTCAATGCAACATATATACATATATATACACACATATATATACATATATACACACCCACTTATATATATGCATATATATACATGCATATATACATGCATATATAAACATATATATATATACTTAATATATATACATATATATATACATATATATGCATATTTATACATATACATTATATATATGCATATTTATACATATACATAATATATATATACATATATATACATATATATGCATATTTATACATATACATAATATATATATACATATATATACATATATATACATATATATACATATATATGCATAGATATATATATATATGTACATATATATATATAGATGCATGTATATATATATATATATATATATATATATATATATATATTGCATAGAAAACACGGTAGTGTTTGAATATATGATTAAGTGGCACTTTTGTTCATTTAGAACTGCTTTAAAGCTCCACTCTTCACTCATTTTTCGACCAAACTCCAAATAATTATTACAGTTTAAATATCATCTTCTATATGAAAGAAAAAAAAATTAAATTTGACTTTTTTCGAGGTGGTGAGTCCAAGTGCTTTTACTGCATTTACTGGGCTTTTGTCTCTGAATCATAGCGATGCATACAGGTTTCATCCTGGGCAATCAGTCTTTTGAAAAACTTTGACGCACCTTCTTGGCACATCTCCAAATTCATCCTCGAGCACTCAACGCGTTCCAGCTTCTGGAATGGTGTGAGCAACCTGGGAATACATCTGGCATACACCTTATACATATGCAAATGATCATGAATGATAGTTTCCACAGACCCTGTACAAATCTTGACATCTTGGGCTATTTGGCGAATAATAATGCGCCGATCTTCCAAAATGACCGCTTAAACTTAACGGACAGATGCCTCATCAATGGCAGAACGGGGGGGGACCAAGTCTGGGAGCTGTTTCTACAGACATCCGGCCATGTTTGAATTCACGATGCCAGCGTTTTACAAGGTCAGATGATGGGGCATTATCACCACAAGTTTCTTTCATTTCATCAAAAGTCTCCTGTGGTGTGAGTCCTTTCAAATAAAAAACCGGATAACTGCTCGACATTCAACAGGCTCCATTTCACACCTGACTCAGATCAAACACCTGTAAAACAGAAACCACAATTAGTTCCGTTAGTTAGTAATTTGCCACATAACTAGTAGAGATATAATCATTGCGCATGCAAAACCTCACCTAGATCAGATAACTGGAAGTGGGTCAGTATCATTACTTATTGCACGCCCCTTCCATAATAAATATATATATATAATTTATATATATTAATATGATACATAATATATGACATATATATAAGTATATATATATTTGATATCTATTATATATGTTATATAATTATTATATATTATATATATTATATATTTATATTACATATATTATATATATTATAAATATATTATATACAATATTATATATATATATATTATATTTATATAATATTTTATAAATATTATATATGCTACATATTATATATTAAATATATTCTTTATGTATTATATTTATGTATAGTATATTATATATATATATATATATATTATATATATGTATATATATATTATATATCAGATTATATATATTATATGTATGCGTTATATATTGTATATATTATGTATACGCGCGAAAGAACAGGACACAAATTGTTTTAATAATAATAATATTAGAATAACAATAAAAAAGACTTTCGCTAGCAAGGACTACTATTGAGCATAACCAGTTATACAGTGTTTTGAAATTTTCATCTATATTTTTCTCGTTATCAACTGAATATATTAATTAAACCTATACGAAATATGTTCCTTATTACATTGTAAAGATTTTCTATTCTAAAATAAGTTTTTAAAAATTTTATATAAAAAAGCTACTTTTAAGTTTTTGTTGAAAAAAAAAACTGATTTTCTCATTAATCAGACATGTATAAAAAAGAGGGAGTTGAAAAATAAGTTGTGGTTTGAAGAGAAATACAAACTGAAACAGAACATTATGACCTGTAATAATACAAAGAGGGTGTTGCAAAAATGAGTTGTGGTGCGATGAGGAATACAAACTGAAATAGAGAGTATGAGAGTGTTTATAAATACATGCAAAACCACATTCATTTTTTAATCCAAATTAATAAATTAAATTAAATATATTCTTGAAAAGATACGATACAGGTTAAAAAACTTTTCATCCAAGGCATGAAAATTGTTAAAAAAGGTTTTTACGACAGGCTTTAAAAATAAAGGTACAGGATTAATTTGAAATTTATTTATCTTCAAAGAGCACTTTTATAAATGTTACAAAGGAAGGTATTAAATTTGTATACCTTTCTTTGTAAAATTTATAAAAGTGCACTTTGAAGATAAATAAATTTCAAACTGAATCCTGTACCTTTACTTTTAAAGCCTATCGTAAAAACATTTTGTTTAACAATTTTCATACCTTCCATGAAATGCTTTTCTAACTTGTATATATTATATATATATATATATATATATATATATATATATATATATATATATATATTATACTAATCATCGACATACAGTACCGTTTCGCTGTTTAACAGCTTATCCGTGCGGTTACACAAGCAATACCTCAAGCTAGGATTATATATATATATATATATATATATATATATATATATATATATATATATATATATATATTTATATATATATATATATATATATATATATATATATATATATATATATATATATATATATATATATATTGTGTATTTTGGGAGCATGTCATCATTAAGACAAATATTGTTCAATAGTACGGAGTGTCCTTGCTTAATGAGCTTTTTTCTAATTCTTTATTATTTCCAATCGTCGTTTTTATTTCACGGGCAAGTAAGACAACTTATTGAACTTTCTTCTACAGAGAAATAAGTACGACAATTCGAATAATTGAAGAGTTACACAAAACGCTCATTAAGCAATAACACTCTGTGCCATTCAACCAACCTTCTCTAAATATATATATATGTATATATATATATATATATATTCAGATATATATATATATATATTCAGATATATATATATATATATTCAGATATATATATATATATATATATATTCAGACATAAATATATATATATTCAGACAAAAATATATATATATTCAGACATATATATTCGTATATATTCATATATATATATATATATATATATATATATATATATTGATATATATATATATAACACCTCATCTGTCATTGACAGCGATGTCGTGTCCTCTATTCCTCAGAATCCAGATATTCCAGAATTGTCATTGGAACCTGCTTATCAGCAGGTATGGGAATCCATCAAACAAATTGCTTCTGGCAAGTCCCCATCACCAAAGGATCCAATTCCGCCTGAAGTGTACAAGCATGGTGGGCATGTGCTGGTAAAAAAGCTCCATGCTCTCTTTGTAAAGATATGGAAAGCAGGCCGAGTTCCACAGGACTACAAAGATGCCTGCACTAAACATCTTTACAAAAACAAGGGAGTCAAGAATGTCTGTGACAACCATCGGGGGATATCTCTGCTTTCAATTGCAGGAAAGATTCTGTCTAGGCTCATTCTAAACCGAATCATAAATCGTCTCGTTGATAAGGTGTATCCAGAGTCACAGTGTGGGTTTCGGTCGGGTCGCGGCACCATTACCATGATATTTTCCTTACGTCAGGTGGCAGAAAAGGTCCGTGAGAAAAATCAGGAATTATATATGGTGTTTGTTGACCTGACGAAGGCCATCGACACTGTGAATCGCGATGCTCTTTGGCAAGTTTTAAGAAGGCTTTGTATTCCAGAAAACATGCTGAACGTGATCATTTCCTTTCACGAGGGGATGAAGGCCCGTGTTGTCTCAGATGGGATGATGTCTGATCCATTTGATGTTACGAATGGGACCAAACAGGGATGTGTAATGGCGCCAGTCCTCTTTGCGCTCTTCTTTTCACTAATGCTGACAACTGCATTTGATGATTTGGACGCTGGTGTCAAGTTTCAATTTCGGTCATCCGGTGACTTATTTAACCATCAACGGTTTAAGGCCAAGACTCTTCTTCGCACCGAAATTATTCGCGACTTGCTTTTCGCTGACGATGCCGCACTGGTAGCCGCGTCCTTTGAGGAAGCCCAGGTTCTTCTTGATCGATTTTCAGCCGCGTGCAAGACCTTTGGCCTGACAATTAGCATAAGAAAGACTGAGGTAGTGCATCAACCACACCCTACCCCAAAACAAGTTGAAGGCGTAAAGCAAAATCCACCAGAAAATAGATTTCCTGCGCGCAAGCTGAAAGTCGACGGTCATGATATCAATTATGTCAAGTCCTTTCCTTACCTTGACAGCAAGGTGAACCAGGGCGGTTCTTGATGATGAAATTGTCGACAGGATTGCTAAGGCCACTTTTGCCTTTGGAAATCTCCGCCATCGCTTGTGGAACGAAAGGGGTATTCGACTAGACACAAAAATCCTTGTCTACCGTGCTGTTGTTCTTTCCATTCTTATTTATGGATCTGAGTTATGGACTCCATACAGACATCACATTAATCAGCTGGACGTTTTCCACAAAAGCTGTCTACGCTCCATATGTGGTCTTAGCCTCCGCAACAAGGTATCAAATGCCGAATTATTCACAAAATGCAAAATATCTGGCATTGAATTATTCCTTATTCAATCGCAATTACGGTGGGCTGGTCATGTATTGAGGATGCCCGGTGACAGAATTCCAAAAATTGCGATGTACAGTCAATTTGAGGGTGGTAAAAGAATTGTCGTACGTCCTTGGCTCAGGTACAAGGACAAGTTGAATAGTAACTTGTCTGCAGTGAACATACCATACAGCAGTCTTGAAAATGAGGTGAATGACCGAAAAGGATGGAGATCAAGGTGTTTTGAAGGTCTCCAGAGGTTTCAATCTGAAAGCTTAAGGAAACTGAAAGCAAACAGAGTAAGAGCAAAACGACTACCAGCCGAACCAATATCTGCAGCATTAAATCCACATTCATGTTCTATTTTTTGCTTTGTCTGCAAGACCCTTGCTGGATTAAAACGTCATCTGAGGAAAAAGCATAAATGAGTTTTAGAAATATGGGTTGTCTGAACCTCATACGTCGAAATCGACGGAAGAGTCTATCATATATATATATATATATATATATATTCAGATATATATATATATATATATATAATTATATATATATATTAAGATATATATATATTCAGATATATATATATATATATTCAGATATATACATATATTCAGATATATATATATTCAGATATATATATAAATTCATATATATATATATACAGATACATATATATATTCAGATATATATATATTCAGATATATATATATATATATATATTCAGATATATATATATATATTCAGATATATATATTCAGATATATATATATATTCAGATATATATATATATTCAGATATATATATATATATATTCAGATATATATATATTCAGATATATATATATATATTCAGATATATATATATATTCAGATATATATATATATATTCAGATATATATATATATTTATTCAGATATATATATATATATATATGTTCAGATATATATATATATATATCCGAATATATATATATATATTCAGATATATATATATATATATATATGTTCAGATATGTATATATATATATATTCAGATATATATAGATATATATATATATATATTCATATATATATATTCATATATATATATATATATATATATATATATATATATATATATATTCAGATATATATATATTAGGCACCGCCAAAACTGGGGGGGGGGCAGGTCAGTACTTTTTGACGGACCGTCTTTTTAAAAATCTACCAAAAATCAGGTAATTATCCGATCAATACGAAATTTTCAGCGATTATTAGGAGAAGAATGAACTGTATAACAGTGTACTTATTTTTCATAAACGATATTTATATATATATATTTTTTTGCTTACAAAACCCCCCTTGTTTTGAAGTGGGAACAAATATGCTTAAAATAATCATCTGAAACTGAAATCAACATATTGTGTTGTTGTAAGGGACAGAATTATAGATTAAAAAAAAAAAAAAATTGTTTGCATACCTTATTTTGACGTCTGAATATCAGAACTTCGATTGTGTTTAATTATCCCGCTTTTGAGTTTTGAAGTGTGAAATTCGGTGAATATGTTAAGTAAAATAATTAATTTAAGTTAAGCAAAACAAAAAAAAAATGTTTAATATTTATACGAAAAAAGCTATTTTAAAATTTTTGATAAATAAATTAACAATTTTTTTTTAGCGAGCCGAATAATGCATGACCATTATTAAACAGGGCATGCTTTGAATAATCGATACCAAAAAAAAAATTCGATAAATATTGTGCTCTTTGTGTTAAAAATAGCATCATTTTTTTCGATCCCGTTTGAAAACGTTTGCCGCCTTTCGACTACGGTGGACCAAACGCGCTGAAATAATTTTTTTTTATTCTGCTTAAAATTGCCCCCCCCCCCCATTTTGGGGAGCCTGACCCCCACACACATACACATTAAAAACCAAACTCATACAAATGGTCACCCATCTGGTACTGGCCAGCCTCAGCTTAATAATACATTGAAATTTTCGTCACTGAAAAATAAGTTTTTTTGGCTTGTTTTGTCTTCCATAGTTTTCTTATCATCAAAAGAAAACGTAAACAGAGTCGATCTGAACTCTACGTCGACGCGAAATATTTAGTAACCTATATAAATAAGTGGAATTATTTGAAATTCAGGTACTTACATTATAATATTTTTGCATATTCTCTTAGAAAATCATCCTAAATCTTAGTTAGACAATAAATAAATAAATTAATTATTTCAAAAACCCTTTTTTTTTTAAATATTTAAGTACGTTTTTTGTGCAAGACAAAAAATGTCAATTGTTAACTTTTTGGGAAAATTTAACATTTAAAATTAAATTAAAAATAGTAGAAAAAGATTTACATTATTCTGTTTTCTTTATGATAAAATTCAGGGTTTTATCTTTCTGGAAAAAAAAAAGTTACTCAGAAATAATGGATTTTAATAAATGTAATTTAGTTTTAAAAAACAACAACAACTTGATTTTGCGGCCATTTTTAGCGGTGCCTAATATATATATATATATATATATTCAGATATATATCCATATATATATATATAAATATATATAATCGGATATATATATATTCAGATATATATATATACAGATATATATACAGATATATATATACAGATATATATATATATATATATATTCAGATATATATATATATTCAGATATATATATTAAGATATATATATATATCCAGATATATATATATATATTAAGATATATATATTCAGATATATATATATTCAGATATATATATATTCAGATATATATATATTCAGATGTATATATATATATATATATTCAGATATATATATATTCAGATATATATATATATATTCAGATATATATATATATTCATATATATATATATTCAGATATATATATATATTCAGATATATATACACATATATATATTCAAATATATACATATGTATATATTCAGATATATATATATATGTATATATTCAGATATATATATATATTCAGATATATATATATATATATATATATATTCAGATATATATATATATATATATATTCAGATATATATATATATATATTCAGATACATACATATATATATTCAGATATATATATATATTCAGATATATACATATATATATATATTCAGATATATATATATATCTATCTATATTCAGTTATATACATATATATATATATATTCAGATATATACACATATTCAGATATATATATATATATATTCAGATATATATATATATATATATTCAGATATATATAAATTCAGATATATATATATTCAGATATATTTTTATTCTTATATATATATAATCAGATATATATATATATATATATTCAGATATACACATATATATATATATATATATATATATATATATATATATATATATATGTATATACCTGGTTGCAGCCATCTTTCCCGATTGGATTATACGTTTACACGTAATATTTGAATTTATATAGCTAGCGAAAGCATAATTATGAAATTTATCCTCTATTTATTATTATTATACATTACTAAGAATAATTTGACTGATGGACTTATTTGCAAAGATATATAAATAATAAGATAAACAAAATTATAAAAAAATAGTAACGATATTAATACCATTCATCAAACTCTAGTCGATATATTTTTTTACAATATCATGTCAGCTAATATTAAGGCTTTACGATTAATCCACGAGAAAAGTCGTCCTGATTAATGTTTAATTTTTAATATGACCACAAAGAAATGAGTTGCGGCGATTATAAATGACACCTTTTCTTTTATCGTATATTGAACTAATTTGCAAGATAAAAAAATGAAATGGTGAACTACTCATGAGCTTGAACAATTTGTCACACAATATGCAGTCGAATGTTTTACCACTTATTATAAATGATCTGTAAAAAGGAATGATTTGCTGAAAGTTTATTATCTTTCTTTGTCAACGTAAAATAATCTCATGTAAAAATTATTCTTTTTCATCCATAGTTGAGAAAGGCAATTTGTAAGATTGGATTTTTCGCTTTTCAATAGTTATTGGACGAATTACTTTATAATACATATCTAAGAACACTGCCAGATATATAAATTTGCTTTGCGTTGAATTTGCTTTGTTGTTTCCGAACCTATGAGGAAGGAACTAACACGCACACACAAAGGGACTTTCAAACTTCTCTACGTTGCAAATTTCTAGTCATAAGGTTCAGGAGCGTATTGCATTTAGTTACACTGGTGTGTGTTTTGAAGAAGAAACTCGAATGTTTGTAACATTACAACACATACACTAACACACACACACACACACACACATATATATATATATATATATATATATATATATATATATATATATATATATATTATATGCATATGTGCAAGTGCCTGCGAGTATGGTCATTTGCTTATCCTGCAAATAAAATATTGTGATTTTCACTTCACCTAAATGATTAAAAGAATAGAATTCGTATCCTTCATAAGTTAATACTAATCTATTATATAAATCTCACCTCTCTGTTTAAATGCATGTGTGTATGTATGTATGCTTCTATGTATTCCTAAAATTTTCAACAACATTGGTATCGTTCCTAAGATCAACCCTTCGTACGACAAATATCGAAAACATGGATTAAAACATTAATTCCTTCACCCCCAACTGGGCACTTTACCACAAGGATGAGTCGGTTTTTCCTCGATTTTTTTCGAAAGGCATACCTTCTTTCCGATTGACTAGCCTTAATTTAAACCTTCACCACCGGCGATGCATGTGGGAGCAAAGATGTCAGATGTTTTTTTCAGTCTTTTTTCTCCTTCGGTGTACGGGTTGGACCCTGCTTGCTTACTACCATTTCATTTATACTTTTTTTTGCTCAAGTCACACCTGCAAACACCCGGGTAACGCCGGACACCAAGGCTAGTAATAAATAGTCACAAAACGTGATACAAAACCTATTATTTGCCTCTCTTTAATTCTCTCTCTCCCGTTCTCTCTACCCTCTTATTCCCTTCCATATATCGTTCACGTATTTTATAACTATCACTCTAAGAATGGAATAATGTTTTTTTTTTTAACTAGATTAATTAAAGTATTTTTACGCTTTACATGCTACAGAATTCAGTCTGTTAAAAGCTGTTCATCTGCACAATATTTATTCGGTTTATAACCTGTACATCATTATGCTCTGGACTTTCAACGCTAAATTAACATTTGTTAATCTGCCATATTTTATTACTCTGTATAAACAATGACAATTCAGAGAATATGCCAATGTGTATTTTTTTTTTGTAAATCTTCATACGTATTTGTTACAATTATTCAGTACAATTTCAGTGATGATCAGGTATACATAATAAGTTGAAGCATTATACGATTGAATAATAAAAATATATGTTGTTCGTTTGTTGGCCTAATATTTATATTTTTTTCCTGGACTTTCCTTTTTATTTAGCGTCGGTAAATATTGTGCAAAATAGCGATATCTAAAAAAAAAGATATCTTTATAACACAGACATGTGTATATATATATGTATAGTATGTATATGTATATGTATATATGCATAGTATATATATGAGTATATGTATATATATATATGTATATATAACTACTTCATTTACTCACATAAATCAATATACGAAAGTATAAATTTGTGCGTAAACTTTAAGTATTTACTTAAAAAGTGCTCACTGTGTAGGTAGAGCTGGTTAGTGAGATATAAAATATATATGGCGATTAAGCTACACTGAATATTGCGTGTTTCATCCACTCCACACCATATATATTTTATAACTTACTATGCATATATATGTATATATATGTATATGTATATAGCTTTATGTATATGTGCATATATGTATATATATATGTATATGTATATACGGATATATATACGTATGTATGTAGATATATGTATATGTATATATATGTACATGTATATATGCATATGAATGTGCATATATATGTATATATACGTATGTGTGATTATATATGTCTATGTGTACATATATATATGTATAAGTCTATATATATATATGTATATATTACTATATATATGTATATATATGTCTATATATATATATACAGTGATGATCATATTTATTGGCACGGTAAAATAAAAGTTAAATTTTGTCTAATAAATTCTAAAAAAGGGATTAAATTAAAGAAAATAACAAAGTATATTATGTATTTTTAACTGGCCTTTCCGATGCAGTAATCGGATTGTAGAAAAAATAAATAACAAAGGAACAACAAACATAATTGCAAAAAATCCCTTGTTCAAAATTATTGGCACGGCTTTGTTTTTGTTTTAGTATCAGTATAATATCAATCAATTTCCGGTTTACGTGCTTTCTGAACTTTTTTATAGCCATATTATGCTTGTTTAACGCTAATTCAGTGAATAAGTTTTTCAGATAATTTTTAGATAGCGATTTATTTAAACTATTATAAGTGACTAAATTATAATTTTCAATCGCCATGGTTAAAACTAAGGAACACAGCGAAGACGTCAGGAAGCTTGTTGTAGCATGCCATACCAATGGGGAGGGCTATGATAAGATTTCAAAGAAGCTAAACCTTCCCAAATCCACTGTTAGAGCCATAATAAACAAGTTCAAATCGCAAGGCCACGTTATGAGTTTAGAGGGTAGAGGGAGAAAAAGGATTCTTTCCCCAAGAGATGAACGGAAAATTGTTCGACAAGTAAAACAAAACCCAAGGATCTCTGTTGGGGAGATTGTTGATGAACAGAGCACCTCTGGAGTGAATGTATCTCGACATACAGTTGGTAGAGTTTTGAAGAGAGCTGGTTTAAAAGCATGTCGTCCGAGAAAGACTCCCTTATTGAAGCCTATGCACCTGAAAGCAAGGCTAGACTTTGCAAAACGTCATATTGATAAAGATGTTGCATTCTGGAAACGTGTTCTATGGACTGACGAAACGAAAATAGAGTTATTTGGCCATAATAAAGTGTCTTATATTTACAGAAAATCTGGCGAAGCTTTCCTGCCTAAGAACACCATACCCACAGTAAAGCACGGTGGAGGCAGTTTGATGTTTTGGGGATCCTTTGCTGCCTCTGGACCAGGGCGACTTGTTAAGGTCACAGGTAGCATAAAAAAGGAAGATTATGTTAAAATATTGGATGAAAACCTGAAAGACTCTGCTAAAGAGCTCTCACTTGGTCGTCGTTGGTGGTTCATGCAAGATAATGACCCAAAGCTTTCGGCTAAACTGACTAAGAAATGGCTTGAGGACAATCATATTAATGTTTTGGAGTGGCCATCACAAAGTCCAGACCTTAATCCCATTGAAAATTTATGGAGAACATTAAAATTGAGGGTAATGCAAATGAAGCCTAAGAATCTTATTCAATTAGAGGATTATTGTCAGGAAGAGTGGGCTAAAATTACTACTGAAGAGTGCAACAACTTGGTTGTAAACTATGAAAAGCGACTGAGGAAGGTAATCAAGGCCAAAGGCTATACAATTGATTATTAAATAAATCGTGCCAATAATTTTGAACAAGGGTTTTTTGCAATTATGTTTGTTGTTCCTTTGTTATTTATTTTTTCTAAAATCTGATTGCTGCATCGGAAAGGTCAGTTAAAAATACATAATATACTTTGTTATTTTCTTTAATTTAATCCCTTTTTTAGAATTTATTAGACAAAATTTAACTTTTATTTTACCGTGTCAATAAATATGATCATCACTGTATATATATGTCTGAATATATATGTATCTATGTATATATATGAACAAATTTATACGTATATATATATATATATATATATATGTGTGTGTGTGTGTGTGTGTGTGTGTGTATATATATGTATGTAGATGTATAGATGTTGTTTGTTTTTGTTTTAGCGATATCTATTGAATGGATTCAATTATTACGAAAGTGCATTTTTAATTAAATGCGAGTTGGGAATAATGTTCTCTTTTCAATTTGCTACCCGCACATGAGGAGCGGTATATATATTGTTTTTAAAACATAATTATACACTGACACGTCTTTCGTCGTCTACGACTCATCAGAATGGCTGATGTATGTATATATATATATATATATATATATATATATATAAATGTATATGTATATATAAATGTATATGTATATATAAATGTATATGTATATATATATGTATGAATATGTACATGTATATATAGGATTATGTATGTATATATATGAATATGTACATTTATATATAGGAGTATGTATGTATATATATATATGTATATGCATATATATGAATATGTATAAATATATATATGTATATATGTATATGTATATATGTATTTGTGCATATATTTATTTATATGTATGTGTGTATATATATATATGTGTACGTATATATATATGTATCTGTATTTATATATATATATATATGTATCTGTAATTATATGTATGTGTATGTATATGCATATATGTATGTATTAGTATATGTAAATGTATATGTAGTGATATGTATATATATGCATATGTGTATATATTTATTTATATGTATAAATATATTATAGGTATATGTATATATAATGGTATATATGTATGCATATATATATGTATATCTATTATATTGGTATATGTATATATATGTGTGTATACATGTATGTATATATGTATATGCATATATGCATGTGTATCTATATATATATGTATATCTTTATATATGTATCTATATATATAGATATATGCATATGTACATATGCATACGTATATATATGAATTTGTAAGTATATATGTATGTATATGTATGCTTATGTATTATGTAAATATATAATATATATATAAATATATGTCTTCGTGCCGTTTGTTTTTACAATGTTTATAAGCGTTTTTGTTTTATACCCGTTTTGGATTTGGATTTTGTATGTAAAATACATATAAAAGAATCATTTTCCTTTCTTTCCTGATTTAATTTATTTAGATGGCATTGCAAGTACGAAAATAGTTTCTTTATAAATACAAGTAATAATAATATTGTATTTCTTGCAGAAAACAATAAGAAACGTTACAAAATTGTTTATTCTGCATTTGTCACTATTTATGAACACACACACACACACACTCACACACACACACACACACACACACACATATATATATATATATATATATATATATATATATATATATATATATATACTTAGTGTAATCCAACAAGAAGCGCACACGTTCACCCACTATTACGTATGGGATACACTTACACACATAGTTTTATATACAAAGTAAGGAAAATGAATACAACCCGTCATTATTCACTTTTGTAATTTCTGGCAGCTGTCTAACAATTGTATTTTTAATTTCACGATTGAAAATCTTTCAATATTTTTTAATTTCTGAATGAAAATATTACTATTTTCCACGTGGGCATTGATTCAACTATAATATTTGGTAGCATTTACTCATAAACGTAAGCATTAACTTTCTATGTACAGTTGAGAACTGCCGCTAGTAGACACAAATATAAAACTATTTTACAATTTCCTTATATTCGAAACTGTCATGCTAGCATAGTGGTTTCAGTGTTATGTATTTGACTGTATTCCAGTTAGACTTTCAATATAAACACAACAATAGTTGTATATGATTTTTTCCTGTAGACTGTTGCTATGAATATATGAATACACACACATATATATATATAATTATATATATATATATATATATATATATTCTTTACGTATGTGTGATTTAGTGTTGTTTTATTATTGAATATGTATGGAATTTAAAGAGACACGGGGTGAAGATGTGCTTGTAAGAAGTACGAGAAAGAGCGATATATTTAAAGCACAACAAAGACTATAACCGGATACTTCGCTGATTAAGGCTCAAGTGTTAAACCTCTGAGTTTGTTGATCCTGTTGTCATAACTTCTATCAGTAGAGAGCATGAGTTGTATAGCGATGGATCTCTGCTCTCCCGCGTTGAACCGTGTGTCATTTTCAGACATTATCGCTGGCTCTCATAGTTCTTGGGATTTATATATATATATATATATATATATATATATATATATATATATATATATATATATATATATATATAGATATAGATATAGATATAGATATATCGATGGATTAATAGATTGATAGAAGATATATATATATATATATATATATATATATATACAGAGAGAGAGAGAGAGAAACGTAGATAGATGGATTAATAGATTGATAGAAGATATATATATAAATATATATATATATATATATATATATATATAGAGAGAGAGAGAGAAAGAGAGAAACGTAGATTGATAGAAAGATATATAGATATATCGATGGATTAATAGATTGATAGAAGATATATATATATATTGAGAGAGGGGGAGAGAGAAGCGTAGATAGATAGAAAGATACATAGATATATAGATAGATATATGGATATTGATATATATAGATATATGTATATAGATATGTATATATACATATATATGTGAATGTGTGTATATATACATATATGAGTGAATGTGTATATATATGATGATGATGATGATTGCAATGTCTTGTCAGATGAGTGACACTCCCTCATACATTTAAAATCCATGAGCCCAAATGCCTGAGGGAGTATCTATATAAAGATGATGTTACAGAGTTGTAGCTTTGTACGGCAGCTAAGTCTCTCTCTCGGTTCAACATGTTGAGATCCAGCAACAACCAAGAGCAAGATAACCAGCAACAAATTAAACTGCAAACCAGCTAAATGCGGGTCCTGGTCTCCCGCTTTATGTTTTTTTAGATCAGAGATTTGTTTCTCCTAGAAAGGTTGCCTTCACCACGGCTTACGGGAGCCCTCTCCACCCCAATACACATATACACACACACAAATATACACGATGCTAGTTGGCCGTTGACACAGAAAAAGAGTTCATTCGCCCTTTGGAAGGTTTTGTTTTTAATCCTCCAGGGAGACTAGCCGCCCTAGATACATATATATATATATATATATATATATATATATATATATATATATATATATATATATATACAGCCAAGATATATACTTTATTTAGATATATTTCTACAATGCGATGATTATGAAATTTGTTTATATGTATATAATCTCATAAAATTAAAAAATATTGACACACTTACTTTTTGTAACTTTTATTTTTTAGGAAGATAGTCTATCTTATTTGCCTGTTCCGAAAAATGTAATGCAGTAAAGTATACTCAGAGAATTTAATAGTTACCTGATAGTTATTAGCAGTATATAGTAAATATTTTTAAACGCTCGGTGTTTGAATAAGCATTATAATATGCATCTATTTTCAATGCCAAACTTTGCAAATTATTATAAAATATTGATTATGTATGAAAACTAACATTGTGTGTTACATTATCATTCATTTTATTCATATTTTAATTTTTTATTATGATGCATATTTTCTTTGTTAACTGAACAAATTTGGTGGTTATCATCGGAACCGTATCATACCGCCCATGCAAACCGAATATTATTCTAATTGAAAAAGAATTCCTCAGTTATTGCATATATTCGATTCTATAATAAAGTTCAAACGGGGAGAATAGAATTGCATGACTAGTGCATAATGTTAGTAATACGTTGAACACATGATCAATCGAGCTTTTCCATATTTATCTATGAATTATATAGTAAAAAAAGTAAACTCTGAAGATTCATTTCTGCTAAAGACAAGACAAATTTCGAAATGATATTAATCATTGTTTGTTTAATATTTTTTTATTAGTAGCCGGAACTTCCCCCTTCTACTAAACTAAAGCTATGCCAGTTTATAAGAGATTCCGTTAGTGATTGCTTAACCCTTGCTAAGGTTTACACATTTTTTCTCTGTATATGCATCGTCTCTCGAGATTGAATGGATGCATTCATATTATCGGTCCTTAATGCCTCCGTCGTAGATTACTCGTTTTTCAATATTGTGCATATGAGGATTTTTCGCGCCACATCTTCTCAATGATCGATTTGCTTTCTAAAACCAATTCCATCTGGTCGGCCTAAAAGTTGCCTTATTCTCAAAAGAAATATTCCCTTTTGCCACAATGTAACGTTATTGAACAAAGAATCGTCAGAGACAGCCTTCCATTTAAACCGAGTCGCAATCCCATAATCGCCATTCATTTTTCATGCTGAATTAATTGCCATTGAAGAGCAGAACTGATTAACCACTTGTATTTCACAAAGGATGGCCGTTCTTCATCAATATCTTGTAAGTTATATGCGAATTGACCATCTCCTACCTATCTCCCCCTCTAAGTTTCCCCAAACATATATATATATATATGTATATATATATATATATATATATATATATATATATATATATATATATATATATATATATATAGTATATGCCCACATTTTTTTAAACAAGAACGAACAGCAGAATGTATCGGTTACATAAACCATGTAAGTTGTCCAAAATGGCGTTTCTACAAGGTTATTTAAGCTAAACAGCTGATCGTTACGTTACTAAATATGCAGCAATAACATAATTTTGCACACTTAATATTCTGAATATGGAAAAGCAATCTGATAAATAGTAAATGACCAACTGAAAATGTTTAACGTCTGAAACTGGGAGAGTTATATATTACACTATATATGATCTGAAACTAAATAAAGAGGCACACATTGGGCTCGGACTTTTATTCAAAATTTATAAAGGTTATGCATTATTTTTTCATTATAGAACACGATTATTAACGAGAAAGATTTTTTAACGTATTACGATTGGTAAACCGAATGCGTTTCAAGTACACGATTTACCTACCTCCCTACATATAGATACATAAATACAGTCATACATACACATACACACACACGCACACACACACACGCACGCATATATATACATATATATATATATATATATATATATATATATATAGGGTGTCCAAAAATCAATGAAGGATTTGGAACTTTAATAGGCGCTTGATGTTTGATGATATCTTTCTCTAATTTTAACATAATCTGACTAAGGAATTGAAAATTTATAATAAATGAAAAATTAAAATTACTTATGAAAAATAATGTCTTTTAAATATTACCCATTTTCAGCTTCGCATATTTGTGCCTTTTTCGAAAACATTATTCCTAACAGATTGCAGAATCTCTGGATTGCGATTAAACTCTTATTTTTTCCTTGTGATTTCCCTCAATTCTTGCAGGGTTTAGGGTGTGCAAAAATCGCCGCAAGAATAGAAGTAATACATCAGAAACGAAATAAGGGAGTTTAAGCGCAATTAAGAAATTTGGCAATCTTTCAGAAATAATGTTTTGAAAAATAGCACAAATATGCGGAGCTGAAAATGGGTGTTAAAAAGGCGTTATCTTGTGTATATAATAGAAAAGGCGCCGTTTTCCTTTCTGGACCATAATACCGTAGGGTTACAACAACAGAGGGAACATAAAAATGTATTATGTTTACGCTAATAGCCATTACCTTATTTAACTATAGAACCCCATTACAGACACATTGCTTCGTAATATTAAAACATAACATTTATTTCTAAGAGCGCCATCTTCATCATCGTCGTAACCTATAGTGGAAGTAGATCGAATTTCTCCCCTTATTCAATAAGTCCTCTTCTGACGCCATATTACACCGCGTGCATTTATACTTTTTTCTGCTTGCCTGGGTCTACGCCGTTATTAACTAACTAGTGATTCCACACACATCGCCAACTCTTATCGCTGTACGACTACACAATTAATATTTTCTTCCTCTTCCCATCTCTCGAAATCTCATTGCTTTTGATCTACATAATTTTACATTTCAGAATGCACAAACCATCATTACAAAAAATAACGCTCCACAGATTGTCACAAACATAGCTGCCCTGAGGAGAATCATTTCATGTTTAATACCTCGATTACAAACTTCAGAATCTCGAAAAAAATGATTCGCACCTCAGTTTATTTATTTCCTGTACTATTTTCATAAATATCTTACTAACATGTTTCTTTATTCTTATTACTAGGAAACACATTACTTGGTTCGCTGTTTATTTCTTATGTTATGTAAACAAACGGAAAATAGTCTTTCATATTTTTATTTCTGTTTGCATTTATTTCATTTACAGTGGCAAATAAAGTGGCAAAGCATTATTAATTATATTTCATTTTTTATAATAAAGATAACGAGAAATTAGTTCGTTTTTAAATAAAGATTATTATGGACGCTTCAGAAAAACTTGTTGCCCCGTTTGTTTCCGCCTTACCGACTCGATTTGTAAGTTTTCACGTTTGTTTATTTTATAATTGCTTCCAAAACCTATGGATGGCTAAAATTAAATCACGCTATTATGTCACATGATAAGATGTGATTAACGATTCCTTAACATAACCCTGTTATTTAGTAATAAATATACCGCAATAGTATTTCGTTTTTATTATACTATATTACTATTATTCTGTTTCATTTTGTTTTCGAATTTCCGATTCGATTTATAAGTTTGCATGTTTGTTTATATACACAAACTATAAATGTATAAAATTACATCACGCTATTATTACACATATTAGGATGTGCATTAAATTTAATATAAGTTAACCACGTTATTTTACAAATAAAAAAGGATAAATATGAAGATTCTTTCTACCTTCAACCAATCCTATAAAATTACCACTTACACAGGCTTTCCGGGGTGATGAAAAAAATCACGTTTAAAATTACCGCAAACTAGTAGTTTCAAGAATATTAAAAAATGTTTTGTTACTTGCAAAAATGTAGGGGGTCACTTGTATCTAATAATTTAACGTAAAATGAAAACCCACTTCATGGCCACCTTTTTTTTGGGGGGGGGGGGTCAACGTACAATGAACACAATTTAACGTAAACTGAGCACCCACTTTTGGAGGGGTGGGGCTAACAGCCATTATTAATCGATTTGACGTGCACCAACCTCAAATAATAAAAGTGGGTCATTTTACGTTAAATTTTGTTCAATGTACGTTGACCCCGCCCCTAAGAAATATAGCAATATTTGGTGATCATTTCGCGTGTATTATTATAGAAAGGTGATCCCCCACTTTTTAGAAACTAATATTTATTCATATTTGGAAACTACTCCTATGCCGGATTTATATACATTATTTTCGTTTTCATTCCCTCTCCCCTTACACCATTTAAAAGTGGTAATTTAAAAAGTTTTTCGAGGGTTGAAAGATTCTTCGTATTTACTAACAGAAAAAAATGCAAAATAAAGTTTTACAA
Organism: Euprymna scolopes; assembly: GCF_053919585.1. NCBI lineage: Eukaryota > Metazoa > Mollusca > Cephalopoda > Sepiida > Sepiolidae > Euprymna > Euprymna scolopes. The sequence goes on from NC_136518.1 coordinate 41,937,504, forward strand.
TGTTTGAATGTGTTTGATTTTATAATTTATAATTAAAAGTCTTAAATTTTATAGATGAATATTTGCTAAATTTCTTGCGTGTATGCATTCTAAAATATTACAGACCAGTTACCGAAACCATATCTACATGATGATAAAAAGAAAATTTCTTTTTGTTGTCCATGTACTTCACAAGTTATACAGAACTGCAACCGCCACTACTTTTATATGTTAATACAAAGAATATTACGAAGCAATTTGCCTTTGTTGAGAAGCTATGCAAGGAGGAGAATCTAGAGGAGGTATATGTTCGAGCTGCCGGAACAAGGCTTTTTCCGACGAGTTCGACGCACGCGCAAGGCGGAAGTAGCCTCTTTTTGAAATTTCACTTTGAAGATAAACATGAGACAGATGAAAAGTGATTGTACTGCCGCTTACGCACTCGAAAAAAGTGGTCAGAAAACGATATAAAAGTGTGTAAAAGTGGACAACACTCCGGGGTTCGATTTCAGGAAACGGAAATTGTTTAATCGCTTAAAAGGCCTTGGTATCTCTCCTCTTCTATGCTGTCCCCTCTCTTTTTCTCTTTGATTTCTCTTTCTTTCTCTCTCTCTCACTCTCTCTCTCTCTGTATACATATATATATATATATATTTGCATATATATGTATATATATATTCATTTGCATATATATGTATATATATACATTTGCATATATATGTATATATATATACATTTGCATATATATGTATATATATATACATTTGCATATATATGCATATATATACACATTTACATATATGCATATATATACACATTTGCATATGTACATATATATATATAACAACATTTGTATATATATATGTATATATAAGCATGCATTTGCATATCTATGTATATATACATTTGTATATATATGTATAGTTATATATATATGCATACATATATATATATATTTATATTATATATATACATGTTTAAATATATATATGTATATAAATATATATATATATATATATGTATGTATGTATGTATATTATAGTCTATGTTTTAGGTTATAGCATTTTCAACGTTATATTTCCTCATTATAAGATGTGTTTAGTAAACTACTTACTTTCCATCGATACGTCGTTTAATCTATCATAGCTATATTGCCTTTTCCTTCGTTTTCTCTTTACTTTTCTTCTTTTTCTTGATCTCTATTTTTTCTTAAAGTTTACTTTTTTCTCTCTTTGTTTGAAACTCATTCTTCTGCAATTTTTTTCCTCATCCATTAAAGGCGTTCAATTCAAGTCTTAGTTTCAATCGATACAGCATGTTCTTTTCCGTCTTGTCTTTTTAGTTTTCCTCAAATTTTTGGATTTTCCCTTCTGTCTTCCCCTCACTTCTACTTCTCGCTATATCCTTTTTTTCTAACTTTTAAATTGTTTCTTTTTTCACATTGTCTTTTTCGATTAAAAGATACGTCGTATAGAAGTCTTTCTTTCGAGTGTCCTAACGAGCGTTTCATTAATGATATCGCACGCTCCTCCTTTTCTCTCCTCCCTCTCCTCTCCTTGCGCTTTTTCTCTTTCCTTTCTGCTTGTGGGTTATTCCTCGCTGTTTATTTCCCCATCTCCATCCCTTATATATTCGCTTTCATCTCTTCCAATACCCACATATACCTGTCCGGGTTCACGGCGTTTCCCGGGTGTTTGGAGATGTGTGGGGCAAAAAAAAAATGGAAGTAGGCAGGCAGGCTGAGGCGTGTACAGCGAAGGAGGAAACAACGTGAAAAAACGTAATGTTTTGCTCTTGCGTTTATCGCTCAACCGGAAGTACCGAAGCTTTAAATTAAGGCTAGTCAATCGTGAATAGGGGATGAATTTCGAAAATATTGGCTAAAAAGTGCTCAGTTGAGGGTAGAGAAATTAATGTGGTTGGCCAATTTTTCGATATTTGTCGTCCGAAGGGTCGGCTTCAAGATGATACAAATCTCTTGATAAACCGTCGCCTCTGTCGAAATTGTAATGCATACATACATATATGCATACATACATACATACGTTTAAACAGACAGGTGAGATTTATACAATAGATTAAGGTATATTTTAAAGTTCTAATAGACAATGCATACGCTGTACAGTTTATCACCCGGAGAGTCGATAGTTAAGCAAAGGTTGCGCAGTCACTAATCAGTATAATAATCGAAAGTTGTTATTTTGTATTTTTACTTCTGAGCTAATTCTACGACAAAGCCAAAGAGTTTAACTTTGCCGAATATTTTCTGGAAGGAGGATTTGGAATTTCATTCTTTCAAGTCTATTAGCGAAAGTTCTGAAGTAGCTCAAAAACAATGCTTGTACCCGTTACACTACGTCACCTCCAAAAAATATACTCGCACCATACAACTAAAATTATTTATGCGAACAGAAGAGATTTACTCCGACTCTATTCCGTTGTACACAGATTAAAATCTTAATATCATACGAGTAAATATTATATCTAGTATTCTGTTATAATCTAAATCGAGTTCAAAATTTTGATTCCAGAAAATTATAATACTTAACCATCGGGAATATTGATAAGAAATTAAATTATTTTAATCTTTATTATTTGATGTTTAATAATAATAAATCAACTTTTAAATTTTAGTTTAAAAAGGGAAGTATAGTCCATATTATCCGCCTTAAAACATTATTAGATACGACAGATTCAGTATGACATTTTGTAAATATTTATTAATATTGAGATTTCTAATAATCAGTGCTAGCCGGCTTTTTGGAAAAATATCCACTCGCACTTTTCTACATTTGTATCAAACATATATTTTTATATATATAGAACACGTTAAAAGTCCTTATACCTAGTAGTTGTGTAGAAAATTTATAATAAGCGGTTTAACTGATTAAGAGCGAATATGCAAATATGTAAGAACATATACATATCTTACTTTCCACATATAAGACGAGTGTTCCAATCATATGATCTCGGAGATGAAAATCAAGATATAATACTCTTTTTTTTTTCGTTTTTTTTTACATAAGAATCACCACTTATCAAGGCCCTGAGGCCACTCGAAGATAAGAGTTATTGAGTGTACAGTAACCAATGAGATAATATCGTAGTTTATGGAAATTTGGTAGATTGGATTACTTAAGGAGGCTGTTCATCAAGAATTTGTTTATGTTGGACTTGAGGACAACCAAGTTGTAGTCAGCTTTGAAACAGGCAAACGAAAGAGAGTTCCACAGGCGTGCAGTTCTAGGAAAGAAGCATTGTTCATGGAATCTACGTTTTGATTTAGGCACAGTTAGTGTGGGGAAAGTTATTGACAGTAGTTTCAGCTAGACGGGTGTTTTTAACCTCATTTCTAGAATACACAAGAATAAAAAAGCATTGTAAATGCAAAAGGATATAGGGATGGTATGCCAAAAAGTATACAAACAAGATAGCTATGAATGGCTAGGCACATGGAAATAGAATTGCATCCAAAGTATAGCCCTATAGCTTTTCTCCAATCTTCATTCCGTGCCCTCATTACGGTTGTAAAAAGCTATAGGGCTATACTTTGGATGCAATTCTATTTCCATGTGCCTAGCCATTCATAGCTATCTTGTTTGTATGCTTTTTGGCATACCATCCCTATATATCCTTTTGCATTTCCAATGCTTTTTTATTCTTGTTAATTAGTATTTTTACTTACAGTCTTATTTTTAAAATTACATTCATGATAGTATTGTCTTTTTCGGAGGCGGCTCATTGCCGCCTCCATTAGTAGCAGGTCGCTTCCTGCTGGGTTTTAGGTGTTTGGGTTTTGGGCCTTAGGAGTTGCCTCTTGGTCCTCCATCGGTTCTATATTACATAGAGAGTGCTACCGCCTTTCTGATAAAACAGTTAGAGTATTATAAAGTTCTAAAATGTTCATACCTTCACTATTAAATTTTTCTTGGTTCATTCTTTGGCGTTTTGGCAAAGATTTGGCAGTTTTGGTATTTATATATTTATAATAGTTTGTGCATGAGGCAGCTTTTTTCCCCTTGGGATCCCTGTTATACCGTGCTTTTGAGTTAGCACGTGAGGCAGCCTTTTTTCTGGTTCTTTGTTATAAAGAGCACGTGAGGCAGCTTTTTGACCGTCGGAATCCCTGTTATACCGTGCTTTTGAGTCAGCACGTAAGGCAGCCTTCTTTGCCTCAGGATTTGGATGATACTTATTTTTTATTATTTCAGCATTTTTCTGATAGTATTCTTTTTGCTCAGATAATACCTTGACTTTGTTTTTTTCATAGTCTATATTTCTCTGAGCTTTTTTACTGCGTGCTGACTTTGGCATTTTTTTATTAAATGTAAACATATAACACTTATGTGTATCTTACTATAATACCACTTATCTTATACCAAGAAAACTCTCGTAGAATTGAGATACTACCCCGTCACCAATAGTTAAAGTGTGGAACGGTATATACATCAATAGTGTAGTTGTTATCTTTATATGAAGTCCTAATCAGTGACAATGTGAAGTTACTTGGTTAATTTATTGTAGTTTATTTTAGAAAACTTACTTGTTTTTATAAGTAGATTGTGTATAGTAGCCACAATATCTAGTTATTTTTGTGGCTAGGGCTTGGATTTTTATTCTTTTTGGTCAGCTTCCAGTGAGTTCTTAGAAGATGACTTTCTTGCAGTTTCTTTTGTGGTTAATTTAACTTATTTCCTTTGGCGTTTGGTGAGTTCTTAGAAGAACTGGTCTGATCTACTTTTCTTAGCGAGCGAGGAGATTCAGCTGCATTTAACAATGGTTGCTATAGTGTATTTTAGCGCGTACGTGAGAATTTCAAGTTTCCTCCTTATTTTTCAATAGTTTGACAGTAGTCATGTGTCTTTCTGCCAAAAGCAACAGACGTCAGTGTTAGCCGTGATCGTCTAGAGGTTAGGACCCCACGTTGTGGCCGTGCTAACCTAGGTTCGAATCCTGGTCACAGCATGGACATTTGGTACATATTTTACAGTCGAAAATCTGAAGAATTATTTGTTTTTATAACATTGTTTTTTGACGTCGTACTTGCTGATAGGTTACTCTTATAACAATTTTGATCAACTGAGATAAAGATTTCGTGGTTTCATTAACGCTGGTGGGTTACTGTTTAAAGAAAAAACCTTAACGTTCACCTCAAATATTCAGCGTCCAAGAAATATAGGCCACTGGCAAACTGGAACGTCTGTGAGCATCCGGTGTATTATTTGGAGCTGTCCCTTTTGAGAGAAGTTCCGTGTTCGAAGTGGTCTGTCTACATTGGGTATATAGTGTTTAAAACTTGTTATTACACGTAATCTTATTTAATTATGGAGTTAGCTAAGAAGCGATGGGTCACTGCACTTCTCCGTGTAAAGAGCAGTCGATTGATGCTTGAACTGTTGTCAGAGACCGTTCGTACACCGAGATACATCGTCTCAAAAGAAAGAAGAAGAAAGAAGAAAGAAGAACAATTGGCCATTTTTGTACCCTTTTTTTTTTTTTTTTGCTCTCTTTTGACATTTTAACCGATGTTCTGACACTCGCTGGATTCGTAAGACGCTTCTCTGTAAGAATATGTGCTTTTTGAAACTTATAAGTTGATTTAGAGTTGAGATTTGGATAGTTTTGTTTTGTAGGCGCATATAGGCGTGTACGGGCCATCCCTATATAGAGTGTGCTACCGCCTCTCTGATATCCCAATGTTGATGAAATCGTATAATTTACACCATTTTTATTTAAGAAAATGCCTAATATGTTAATTATAAGCTAAATATTTAAGCATATATTTTAGGAATTCACCTTATGTGAGAAAGTTGATGCGGCGAAAAATCACGCGACTCCTTTCTCTTGGGTCTTTCATTTCGAATCATACGGTAATTTTACTTTCGAGCAAGAGAGGGTAATTTTCGAGTTACTTGTACGACATATAATTGAGTACAGATTAATAACTTATAATCGGTCAGATAAACTTTTTAGGTTATACGAAATATTATACGTGTAAAAAGCAATTTATACAATTGCAACGCAGCATAAATAAACAAGGAAAAAGAACGACTTTTGACATGTGGAGAAGTACTGAGCAATTGTGTGTTATTAGGTTATGCGTGTAATAAAAGATGCATTACTAGACGATAAATCAAGAAGATCAATTATAAAATTTTTGATGACATGTTAAGTCGGTTTCCTTTCAAAATGAATGCAAGTATCTGATTGGATAGTTGAAGCTAGAATCAGAAAAATATGCTGTTGTGTTATCAGTTGTCTGGTCGCCATGTTTTTCTCTCTATAGGTATTCTGCAACTAATGAAATATAGAACACAAACGGAGATCACAATAAAGGATATTATAAGCGGAAATTGTAGTCGTGTCGTGTCGTGCTGTAATACAACGGGGATATCTTGGTTTCTATCAACGATATCAAAGGTTTGTTCACATCGCTGACGTGATTAACTGGCTATATTTCGTCACTTCGCCTTTCTTCTAAATAACTGCTTTTAGTAATGTTATTAAATAAGAAACTAAACAAAACGAATGAACTTTGAACTCTTTCTTCTTTAGTGTATACAGGTATACATCGCAAACAGTCTTACTTCATTTCCCATATGAGAGAGTTAGCAGCTATACAAAGCCCAACAATTTTGGTGGTTCAGATGAAATGAGAACCAGACAATATCCATAATCGATATCGAGGATTATATAACAATACGGAAACATCTACACACGATATTATATTTATTATATACATTGGTGAATTTATTTGCCAATTATACTTGCGTTGATTTTCGCAATTGGTTCAAACGATTTTTAGATTGAATTCTTACTGCATCCAATTTTGCATCTAGAAAATCCACTTTTTCAATTCTCTTTCCCTTAATATATATATATATATATATATATATATATATATATTCGCAAGAATATTTAGGAAATGTCTTTATAGGAATGTCAGTTCTGATATCGACCAACATTTTCTCAATCATCGAAACATCATTTCGATTTATCTAAATCGATATTGTTTTTATTAAATTCCTTCGACATCGAATCATATTGGTACGCACTAAATAAATTACTGGTTGTAATTTGATTGAAGAAATAGGATTATTTACAATAAAAATATGTAGCGTTCTTTTATTATGTTATGTTATATAATATGTAAAAAAATAACTTGTTTGCCTTTCATTCTAAACAAGTTTAGATTTTTTTAACTGTGATAACCATATAACACCAATCTATCTATCTGTCTATCTATCTATCTCTCTCCCTATATATATGCAAATATATATATATATATATACATATATATATACATATATATATATATATTGTGTGTGTGTACAGCCATTGTCAAATTTATTGAGTACTAAGGAAAACTCTAAATCATGATTCAAACTTATATATTGCAAGTTAAAGAATAGTCAAGTAAACATTAATAAATATATTTTAACAACAATCACCATTTTTGCATGCCCCTCTGTTGTCTATATCAGCTTTTATTCATTTTTACATATTATTGGTTAAATTGTTGCAGGTTGTAGGATCCATTTTCTGCCACTCTTCATGAGGCTTGGCCTCTACCTCTTTTTAGATGAACATTTGTGCATTCACACTCTTTTCCCTGGATGAGACCACAGATTTTTAATGGGGTTTTGGTCTGTAGATTGAGATGGAAACGTCATCACTGTAATCACTTTTTTCTCAAATCAACCTATTGAAACTTTTGACGCATAACAGCGAGCATTGTCCTGTTGGAAGACTACATTATTGGAATGTTATTATTTAATATTTTAGTCAAAGAGGCTTGATAAACCTGGTCCAGCATGTAAGTATAAATTGTGGAGTTTATTCTGCCCACAACAATCCAGTGTCTGAAAACCATGCAGACAAATCAATTCCGCCTCCAAATTTGACAGTTAGAACCATACAATCAGGGTGTAATGCCTCTCGTTCTCTACAGCGATAAAAAAACGCTGCAAGGGTGCCAAAATCTGATTTAAAAAAATGAGAATTTGCTACAATTGTTGAATAGATGTGTAGATGTGTATTCACATAAAAAGTGACAATGGTTCCTTTCTAAGTTAAGGAAAAAAAGCTATTGACTTACCTCAAAGTTACTTTCGTCAGACCAACAATTTTGACCCAATCATCAGATGTTCAATTCTCATGCTTTCTTTTTTTTTTTTGCTAATTTCAGTCGTTTTTCTTGTTGCCCTGGCAAAAGTTTTGCTTCTTTCCTTGCTTTGCAGTCTTTTAATTCCGTTTCTACAAACTTCTTCTCCATGTTCGAGCTTATATGTTCTTGTTTGCATCCTCACTAAGTCCAGCACCAAGTTCTAAAGAACTTTCTTTTCCATCTGCAAGAGACGGTTATTTCGAAGATGTGTTTTCACTGGTGGTTGTAGACATTTTACAGCCATGTTTTTTTCTGCTTTTGAAAGGCTTTGTTTCCTAGTAACTTTTTATCGTTGTTAGAACTGCCATCTCTTTAACATTCCATTTTCCTTGCAATTTCTTCCTGCGAATATTCTTCACCAGATAAAGCGACAGTTTAGGTTATTTTACTCATTGAGAGCTAGCTGCTTTCTTGGAAGCATTTGCAGTTAAATATACTATTATAACACTGGCAAGAATAAACTATTATCTGAACATTTATAGTATGACAATGAATCATTGTAAATATTGAAATGCATTTAGTATGGAACTCGGTTATAACCCTTGAAAGGGTTTTTAAAGCAAATATATACTACAAGCTACCGTTACATATTTTACAACTGGTCTCAACTGTTCGCTGTACAATGCTTAACCTTTAAACGTGTAGGTTTGAACTATTATCTAATTTTTTTATATGTGCTCCATAATTTTGCTCAGGGTTGTATATATATATATATATATATATATATATATATATATATATATATATATATATACAGATAAGTTTAAGATGAAAGGTTTTACTTCCATGACTTGTTTTGAATAAGAATAGACGTATATAGCATCCTGACGATATCTTTTCAAAATAAAACAGTAGATTCATTGTAGACGCTTATGATAATTTAGTTTACCTTAATTGAATATAATAATGTATTCCTCTTTTAATTCAGCACTATCAACAACCTCCTTGAAATTCAATGTTTTGTTTACTTGTGCATATTCCTAACCTTGAATAATTGTAAAAATACATTTACATCCACATACACGTGTTTCGTCTGTGTAACTCTATCAAACAACTTCAACGCCCTAAAGTCTCAAGTCCGTAAACTCAAGAGAATGTAAGTCGTTAGGTCATTTTATGTCTTCTCTGTGTATGTCTTACAAGTTCCTCGACTAAATGGGCTCCGGTTGACTTGTTATTCTAGTAACAGTTTAACAAAGTACTCCATGTCCATCCAACTAGTAGCGAAGGATCAACATTGCTGTATAAGCGCCAGGAGACGAATAAATGTGATACGCTGAGACTCTTACTTTTGTTATCCTATCCATGCGCATTTTTTCCTTGATCATATCCATACGTGGCTATCTATGTGTAATGTAAATCCACTCTCATGTTTCTACTGAAAATCTGGTGTATATCACAGTGGCATCTTCCGCTGCACTACAAATATGTTCTGTTCTGCATAATCATAAATAAGACTTTGCTCCGCATAATACTTGTAAGCGTCATTGATTCTTCATTCTACCTCAAGATTACGGTTTATTATCATCACTACCTGTAGTAATATTTGTTTGGTTTGTCTTTATAATAGACTATTCCATTCTTTCTACCCTGCATCTCTTTCATCACTAATGCTTTCGTAATAGGAAAGGTTCATTAAAAAAGACGCGAACAACAACGTTTGCGATAAAAAGAATATATTGTACTAAAAGCGTGTCAGTACTTTCGACGGTTAGTTATATAAACTGTAGTCTTGCGTTAGGTTGCGGTATTTCCCTCTTACGTGCGTATTAACCTTGGGATATATATAAAAGTTAACAGTCTGTTTTAGGTGAAAGTCCCCATATAACACTTCCAGCAAAGCTTCCGTTCCACAAGGGGTGCTTATTATTTTTTGATCGATAGTTAAAGGATCCGAGAATTTCCTTTTTCCTCCCAATCTGCGTTCTTATAGATCTGTTTCGGGTGGTCAGGTAAATAAAGTGTCGTATATCATGTCATTGATCATTTCTTCATGATGTGCAGTTTGGATCCTTCCACAGACGCTTACATAGCTGATATTCACAATATTCACAATGATTCATTGTCATACTAAAAGTTTTCAGATAATATTAACTCTTGCCAGTGTTATAATAGTATATTTAAATGAAAATGGTTCCAAGAAAGCAGCTCTCAGTCAGTAAAATGGCACAAACTGCTGCTTTATCTGGTGAAGAATATTCACAGGAAGAAATTGCAAGGAAAATGCAATGTTAAAGAGATGGCAGTTCTAACAACGATAAAAAGTAACAAGGAAACAGTCTTTCAAAAGCACAAGAAAAACAAGGCTGTAAAATGTCTAGAACCACCAGTGAAAAAAAAATATCGTGTTTTTTATATGTGCATTTATGACCTTGATGGTTGGTTGTTTTTGTTTTATGGCATATCAACCCTTTTCAGGTTATTTAATGCCGAATCCGGTGATTTTGAATGTTTCTTTTAATAGAATATATTTGTTTTTTTTTTGCAAGTCGGTTTCTATTTAATCCATAGTACTAACAGGTACTCCGGGTCAGAGTGGACCTGGGAGCAATGGCAATTAAAGGGTGGCTCCACACTCCCCAGAGCCCGCAAGCTGAGGTCTCACTATAGGATATAGTTTAAGGTCATATCAAAGACCTATTTATGACCTTGAATGATGTGTAATGTATTATCTATCTATCAGGAAGACGTGTTAATCCTGGATTTAATTAGGTTTATATAAAAGTACTCCATAATAAATATAGCTATAAATATATACTTTTTATTTATTTATACATTTCTTTTAATATCACTACACAATCATGACAATGCTTACATCCACATTTACGAATAAATAACGACCTCGTAAAGAAAGCTTAGTCTTTCCTGTCAAAAGTTCAATTCTGCTATAGCACAAAATTGTTCAAGTACATATGAGAACAAAATATATTAGATCTGAATAGGTCTAGAATTAATGCACGTTAATTAAGTTTTAGCTTTATTATGTAAGTGAGAACTTTTAAAACACTCTAACGGGAAATATGAGTATACATTTTTTTTAAATGTTTTACAATGCTGAAACCACGAGGAATAGACAGGAACTTTCCGGAAATATTACATATTCTTATAGATAAGAGGTTATACGTCTGTCTGTCGCCATATTTTAAAAGTTTATATCTACCGAAACTAAAAGTCGCTGAGCAGCGCTAGAGGCTTCAGATTATTGATTTTTTACGGACTGTACTTTTATGGATCTTAAGGCGGTAAAAAAGTTTGTAAACGCTCAAAAATGGGTCAATTTTCTTTTTAATCGTTATACATATGTACATTCATCTAAGTTCATTTTTAATTTTTTTTAATTGGCTCCAATGCGTGTTACGTAGATACACAACACTTATACTTTCGGTTTGGATTCTAGCTGATTGCGCCCATTTGAAATCACAACTCTATAATAATATTTACTAAATCCGAAAACATTAAAGCGTATTTTACGACCAGGCCAAGCTGGGCGCCCCCCTCCGATAATATAATAAATATATTCATAAAAATATAGTACTGTTTCGTTGTATCACACCTCATCAGTGTGATTAGAGGAGCACCTTTACCAAATCGTGGATTGAACTTACAACCATCGAGTTTACAGTCGGCAGCTGTACCTACGAGGCAACGAATTAGTGCCTGCAAAATATCCTTCATAAAATGCCTGTTAAAGAAGCACTTGCCCATCGCTTCCCAGAGCCCAAACCGCTAGTTTTTTTTTATTTTACAAATAACAAACAGTGAGCTTCGCTTAATAATCAAACGAGATGGTACTGTATGTGGATGACTATATATATATATATATATATATATATATATATATATATATATATATATATCATATAATTAAATAAGGGGGTGATCACAGATTAGGCTTACAAGCAGAAAGAGAGAGTGAGAGGGAGAAACACAATACAGGAGTGACCACAGCCAAATAAAACAGTAATAAAAATTGAACATTTCAATGAATAGTAGACACTTACACGTTTCCACCTCTTGGAAGCATTTCAGATAAACTACGAAAATGCTATTTTTACATCTCCAACACATTTTGAAAATGATTTCTGAAGAGGACGCTTCACAGAACGTCTGAAACGCGTTAAAAACGAGTTCAATAATTTAAAAGCATTGTAACAATGATCTAAACATAATTCTCAATGAAAAACCAAGACACGGAATAATAAAATAATGTTAAAAAATACACATTGTTGGTGACCACTCCCTTATTTGAATATACATCTTTCTTTCGTTGGAATTTCTTAACCCATTTTTTATAAATATATATATATATATATATATATATATATATATATGCATGTATGCATGTATGTATATGGTAGCTTACTATAGTCCTTACACACTATGAATACCCACTATAAGAGTGGCTGAGCGTGGACTTTTTCTGATAAGATTGAAGCAATCTCTAACGACATTTCGCCTGTGTCGGCATTGTTGAATACAAATAACAATGCCAGGTTCAGTATGACTGGAAACAATGCCGTGATAAGCGTTGAGCATATACAGTGCCTAAAATTCCCAAATAGTCATGCATCTGGTACGATCCAGGCTCAAAGCTGCTTAACTTCGGTGATCCTTCCTTAACCAGTGTATTAACGTTATCATGAAATTAATGTAAAGTTATATGCTTTAAAAGTTTATAATATTAAAACGTAGGCAGTGTAATTGTCACGAGCGAAGGACCCTATTCAAAAAATATATTTATTGTGATCACACGCTGCGGTACGAGCAGCAACCGTCAAGTCAAGTAAACAACAAACGTAAACCGGACGCTACTGTCTACACGACTAAACACGAATAATGCGGTCAATGCAATCCGACTACGTACTAAACAGTTCCGTTAACACGACACAACACGATCACGAACAACTTCATCGATACGGCCCGACACACTAAGAGCGATTCCCTATCAACCTATATATATATATATATATATATATATATATATATACGTAGTAATTTATAAAATATATATGGCGATTAAGCTACACTGAATATTCGGCTTTTCATCCACTATAGGATTCGTCAGGCTTATGCGCGAATTCTGTGGTTGTTTTTCGTTTTTATATATGTTGAGGATTTTAGTTAGCCAATAAGCTTTCTAGTATCCACCGCGCCCGTTCCTATCAGCCAATGGGCATGCATTTTATCGGACAAAGGATCTGTTATATGTGTATATTTACTGCGTGTATGTGCGTACTTATATGTATATGTATTTAAGCAAACGTAGTACCTTCTCATTGGATATACCTCCTCCTCCTCCTATATGTACGCATATATATATGTATATATATATATATGTGTGTATGTATATATATGTATATATATGCATGTATGTATATATGTATATATATATATATATATATGCATATATATATTATATCCTTTGAATTCTTGTTCTTTCGTTAGAATTCAAAATATTGGACAGTTAAAGGCGCATCTCTTCATATTTATTTGCTGTTCAATTTTTAATTTTTCTTTTATATGTGTATATTTATTGGCTATACCTCCTCCTCCTTCCCTTCCTGTTCCCCGTGTAGGCTCATCACTTTCACTACATTGATGAAGATTGAAGGGTCGGCCGAAAATATGTGCTTGTAAATTTTTAAATTTGTTTTCATGATATTATTTTGTATTCCTGCACGTCATCAATAGAAAACCAATAAAGGAAAGTTATAAGCTTTTATACGTTTCCTATTCTTTTTGGATACATTTATATATATATATATATATATATATATATATATATATATTGACATTTTTTCGAATCTCACAAAAATTACCGTCGTTATGATTGGAGTAGTGTATTGCTTAGAGACGCGTTCTATGGACGTTCCGCGCTTAAACTCTCATCGTGTCTACTGAATTAATTCCACTTATGTATTTGGCTAAAGCCTTTATAGTACAACAAAAATGAAAACTCTGAAATGCCTACATTCAAAAGCAGATAAATCATTAAAACATACCTTCTTTTGCGTGTGAATGTAATATCTCGTGAAGTATTTATACGCGGGTCTTTGGCTAACATAGGCATATTATTTTTGCGCAGTGGCATCACAACATGTTGCTAATGTGCGCCTTTTTTATTTCTACCAAAACAATAAGCACACATATTATCAGTCGAGCTTTCGACGATAGTATACTTAAATTCCTTGGATCGTTTTGTAGCAATTACTGAGTTTTGTTAGATGAATCCCTAGTAGCCATTTTTCTCTAAATTACATGCCCACTGGCTAAAAAAAAACAAAAAAAACTCACCTTATATTCTTGTGTTCGTGTTAAATAAAGTCGATACAAATGATATAGAGTTACTTTGATATTTTATCTGCAAATCTTATAAACATTTTCTTCATTTTATCTAAATCCAGTCTAATTAGGTTCATACAGATACGGTGAACCTGCTACAAAATGCATATATCCTACAAATATCCAATCACTTCAGAGTCTACAAACCTCTATTCATCCTGTGATTATTTGTAGTTGTTTTGGAAATACAGGGAGTATGCATTGTCTCTATCTTCAGATAGGGAACGTTTTTGGTTAAATCTATTTATAATAGTGTTTAAATTATGTTTTTCTTCCATGTAAAAATATAAGTTGAATTAATAAAAATGACGCAAATCTTCGTGACGTCAATGTAAATAGTGATGTTTAAAAATAGCAAAAACATCGTTTTTAAATATTTCCGTGATTTTATATTGTCGGCCATATTTCTACGTAACATAATTATGCATTCTAATATAAACAATATTGATTTTCTTTCTATTTCGTCCGTCAAAATGATATCGAACTAATTTTTCATGTTTTTCTATAAATTTTCAGATGTTTTCTTTTTCAGTCGAATGTGTCTACTGCTGCTTCTTCTGATCTTCTACTACTACTACTACTACTACTACTACTACTACTACTTTATTTATTTCTTTTTTTTTCTATCCTCTTATGTCCAGAATGTGGTGGGAAGAAAAGAATAGCTTGTTTCATTGTTATGCAAACATATGATTTTTTACTGGTGAGAAGCCGTCGTCTGCAAGAGATAAGTAGCAGACAGGATTTGTGAAAGGCAAACTAAATGTCGCGAGTGGCCAACATAAATTGTCTTGTCAGTTTGAAGGAAAATAAAAAAGAAAATGAACAAAATGATGACAATAAAGAAAATGGATGTTCTGATGTTTCATGAAGGGAGGGAAAGAGATAGAACAGATGTACAAAAGAGGATAATGTGGTTGGGGACGACTTCCTATTATAATTAAAATTGCTGTGATAGAAATTTCATAAATGAATAAATTACGATATTGAAGGTCACATACAATCACCTCTTATGTGAGGCTATGTTTAAAATGAATTGCGAAATATTATAAAGTTACTCTTTACAAGGGACGCCATATGCTTTGTGAGATTTAATTTAAGGCTGTCAAATTGGGAAAGCCAAAGAATGCGTCGTCTTATGATGTTCTAACTCGGAATGATTGGGGCAGTAAACATTTTTCGCGGATGCTGCTGCAAGAAATATTATAATAAATTTATGTCTCCTTACTCCGACATCTGATACGTAGGTAGGCAAACCACTCAACGGTAAATCTGTCTGTTTACGACAAATAAAATAGTGTATCGAAATATACATGATAAAAAATATATCATAAATAATAAAATAAAGGATAACATTGTGAGTAAGTAACAACTAAAATAAAGAAAATAGAAATGTCACTCGAAAAATGGAATATATTATGCATTATATTTTGTGCGTGAACTGGCCTTCTCTTTAACTTCCGATGTGAAAAATTTCCTTAACTATCCTGATTTTTTTAATTCATTTTACTGTCGCCAATCGTCTTTCTCTGATAAAACAACAATATAAGTTATTAACAACATGGATTTACTGTCTAGGTGATCCAAGTTCGAATCCAGTTCTTTTCACAAAATCGATTTCATTTAGGATGTTGTAATCCTTATAAGATGCTCACTGTAAGTACTTATGTTTCCTTAGAAAGAATTCTAACTAGAAAAATATCGGAGAAACCAATGCCAAAATCGAATTTTATGGATTAACAAGATATGATAATAAAATGAAAAAAATCAATCGTATTTCTCTCTTCTTCTATGTTAAAGTTTATACTTAATATTTTCCTATCAATAACGTATCACTTATTAAACGCACGCGTATTGTTATAATTGATTCTCCATAAAAGAAGACTAAATGCCAATGACCATTTATCCCATGAGATCAGTTCAGTAAAATGCCAGTGATTAAAAGTTCGAACTTATATGATTCAAACCAAAGAAAGATTTAAAATTTAATAGAAAAGGGCGGAAATAACAAGGAAACGTAAGAAAGACACCTACCAACACGAAAGAAAATAATTAAATTAAAAAGGTGTAAAAACAATAAAAAAAGAAATATGAAATAAATAAGCCAAAAGAGAAACAAGAAAAAAAGGAAAAGAAATAAAAAATTAATAAAGGTAGAAAACGAAGTGAAGCGTTACACTCTTGCTTATTGCTTACGTGTTTTCATAAATCAGGAGGATGGTGTCTTTTGTAGACTAAAAAATAGATGTAATAATTGTGTCTATAATCGAGTTACGTACTTTCAATGCTGACTGCTCCATCAGCCAAAGATGTAGCCAGCATGATGCGATACGTCTGGACGTCCATAATTGTCAGTAAGAGGTAGGTTCCGCGCATTTTATTTTGTGTACTTAAGAGAAAAAAAAAGTCGTTATTGTAACGTTGCTCGCGTTTACACACGGGGACCCAGTCCATGTTATAGGGCGCATAAAACAAGTAATAGCTCGACTATGTATTTTTTGTAACATCGACATTTATTTCCAAGCACATTCTTTCTGACCCTTGCCATCTGGAACGCTGTTTCGAACGTGCTTTCGAGCATGATGTTGAACGTGTTGAACGTCATCGCCAATCTGTGCACATGCCTTTTTAAAGTCATTTAATTCGCACACGACCTCGCATCTACATAGGTGAGTCCGCACCTTGTACCGTTATAAAAAAAAGCCTATAATGAATAGCCATATTTCGATTGAGGCAACCTACCTACTTTTTTCAAAGAAATTGTAACTGATACATTTTTCACTATTCATCTCGATGTGCAAAGGGGAGATCTAATCACAACCGTCGATATATGCCCCAGCAGTGTGTTGCGAAAAGTCTGCCTTTCACCACCTCGACGCGTATCAAATACTCAATAACCCTGAACGTTCGCGGTCTAATTAAGAAGACCTGAATCTGTTTCTGATAAGACATATAACAGTGTCCATTTCCTCCTATAACACTTGCAAGGAATGTTCGTTTTCCTGAACAGAATTATCAAAACACTTGCCAGTTTCACTTAGAAAACAGTTGGCAGTAAGAGCATGGTTGTGAATATAATAAATATAAGCACTTTTATCATGTCTCATCCCTCTATATACGGGCAGTAGGTCATTGCACGTATGCAAATTAACTTATTAGGGCCCATTCTTCAATTACCGGCTCCTGCTAAAAAAAAAGTCCCTTTTTGCGCAGTAGAGCTTATTGCTACTAATACGATACACAAATAACAAATGAAAATTTGCTAATAAGAACAATCCTATATGTAAGTTAGATTGCTATTAGGGTCTGACTTCGAAAACTCGACAACATGCTTTTATGTGTTAGATATAGGAACTAAGTGTTAAAGCCTACACCAGAAAGAGTGCTATGCGGACACCAAATGAAACTTTCCACCGCCTATCTTCATTGAATCAAATAGGAACTGCTTTCGCAATCAGATTCCTTGGATGTTGGAATAAACCTCTATGTGATATAATAAAAAAAACAACGCAATAATTAAAAGTAAATTTGAACAATCGCTGGACTACTGTGCCGTCTTCTCTGAAAATCTGTTTTATTCTTTCCCTATATTGAAATTCATAATTTTTCCAAATAAATTGAATTTAATTAAATGTTGTAAATCTAACCATTTTTTTACATTTCTTTTAACGCTTATCAATTGTTCTTTTTTTCTTTTAGAGACAATCAAATTTCCTTCTTGCTTCTTTGATTCTAAGGTTATTATTTAAAAATATTTCGCATGAGCAATATCTTGGATAGATTCTGTATTTTTTAATAATTTTGTATTGCGTACTGTATAATATTACTAATATCACTAACAATAAACAAACATTGATGAGTCATAAACATTGTTTAATATGTCACGTTAAATGTTCTTTGGGTCTGATTATAAAGATTCGATACTATAAGTTTTGTGTTATTTATTTACACTAATATTTTTTTCTTTTTTTTCTTTTTTCAGGTAAGTTTGCAGACAGTTTTGGTGAGAACGTTTTCTTTTCTTAAAATACATGTCAAAGATCGTTTCGCATCGTGCCTCAGCATCGTGCCCCAGAATCGTGCCTCAGCATCGTATCGGTTTTATGCAATATATAACTATAGGTAACGTCACACAGCCAGAAGGAGACGTAGATGCTGTTTGTAGTTGCATTCTTACGTTAGAATTAAGCTGTATTTGTCGTGCGATTCTCGGCGCCTTTCAACGCCAAATTCATACATTGCTACATGCTATCCCTCTAATATATGTTGGATCATCGGAATTTAAAGCCGATTGTTAAGGTTAAAATATAATTTAAAAATATGCATTATATGTTTATATTCATGTAGAAAAAGAGGATTTCTATTTCGGGCTACAAAATGCTTACATAGAAAAAAAGAATCTGTTACACATAGAGTTTTAAATCCTGTGGACTGCATTTTAAATGTTTCTGTAAAAGCATGGTATTTATACAGGGTGAGTCCCCCAAAAAACGGGCCCGTGTGCACTTTATGTGATATCTCAATTATTTATTCACCGATTGCCCTTATTTCATAGGACATGGAAGAATCAACGACCGTGAGTACACCAAGATCCCAGTGGGAGCTGGGAATAAACCGTGTAAAATTTTACTACAAGACAGGCTCGTTTAAGAAAAACTAGGACAGTTTCATGCGTCAGTTCGAATGTGAAAAGGCTCGAACCAAAAGCAGAATACAGAACTGGGTTGATCACTTCGAGAAGTATGGGACCGTGGAGAACGTCAACGCTGCCAGAGAGCACCGTTCAAGCCACTCGGGACGTCCCAAGAAGCGAACAGCCGAGCTGGTCGAAAGAGTGAGAGAGTCTCTCCAGCAGAGTCCGAAACGCTCTGTGCGTAAGCGAAGTTAGTCCCTCGGTATGTACCGTGAGACTTGCATAGAGAGCTGCTGAACGATATCAGGGCTTACCCATACAGAATACACACGCTGAAGACCATTACGGCCTCAGACAAGAAACAGAGGAGGGCTATGGCAGTCAAGATGCTCGAGAAGATCGAGGAGACACCAAGTTTCCTTAACCTTCTTTGGACCTTAGATGAAGCACACGTCCAAACCCAATGAAGTAGCCACCAAGCCCCTTCACTTTCCTAGGTGCACGGTGTGGGCTGCAATCTCGGCCAGAGGCATCATCGGACCAATCTTCATCGAAGAATCTGGCGCAGCAGTGACAGACACCAAGGAGCGGTATGTGAAGGTCCTCAAAACCTTCAAGGGTGAGCTCCAGACAATCTATCTGTCGCTCATTAGCATGTTCTGGTTCCAGCAAGACGGAGCAAGTTCTTACACCTCAATCATGTCCAAGATTGGCTGAAAGAGAACTTCGGAGGCCGAGTGATCAGTCTCAAGCCCCATAGTCCGGACCTAAGCCCTCCCCCAGATTTTTTTCTTTGGAGCTATCTTAAGGACAGAGTCTACGCAGCGAAACCCAGAACCATCACAGAACTCAAGGACGCAATCAGAGAGTAGATGAGAGCTATTACCAATTCGGTCTTTAAGAACGTCATGGACAACTTCGTGCTGCGCCTCAAGAAATGCACGGAGCTAAATGGAGGCCATCTAGAACAGAGAAAAAATACAAAATCCCCTATTGTTTTGATGTGATGTTTTGAATATAATATACTAGTTATGATCAAAGTTTCATTTCATTCGAACAAAACACTGAGAAATGAGGCCTAATTAGAGTTGGGGACCGTTTTTTTTGGGGGGGGCACCCTGTAGAAGTTCAAACTAATAAATTATTTCAATAAAATAAATACATTAATCCACAGGCATATTGTTTCGCTATTTCACAGTTTCTTAAATTCGGTTAAACAAGCAGCTACCTAAAACCAGTTGAAAATCGACCGCCCACGCGAACGTCGGCGTTTCTAACCGTTACGCTATTTGTTACTGCTATAGGCATAAGAAATTAAAAAAGCCAAACATTGTCCAAACGCCTAAGCTCATATTTTTTACACAAGTAGCCTTAAACTATATGCGAGTGGCAGTTTCTTCTTTAACTCTCCAATATTCTCAACACGTAATATCGTATGTATGTGTGTATATATATATATATATATATATATATATATATATATATATATATGACTACTTAAATTAAATCACATACATTAATATACGAAGATATAATTTCATGCGTAAATTTTCAGTATTTACTTCAACAATGCTCAATGCATAGGTAGAGCTAGGTACTAAGTCATGCAAATATATATGGAATTAGGCTACGAAGAATATTCCGCGTTTCATTCTCGTGAAAATTCGCCAGTTTTAAGCCAATTACTGACACGCTGAATAATATGTGTAGCTTAATTGATATATATAGTTCCATACTTTACTATATATGTGGGTGTATGTATTTATCTTGCACAAGCAAATGAGACCACTAGATATTTAATTCATACTTACATAACACACTATATCTATAGATCTATAAATATATATATGCATATATATGTGTGTATATATACACATATATATAGATATATATGCATATACATACATACATATATATATATATATATATATATATATATATATATATATATATATATATATATATAAACATAGAAAACCATGTCTTACTGATCTTATCTTCCAGGGAACGGAATTAATTTAATTTAAATTATAAAACAACGCCATTAAAAATAATTAGTTCATTATATCCTTGATGAACAAATAAAACTAAAGATTCATAACATAAAATATAATGCTAATATCGCAGCACTCCAATAACAAATAAATGCTGATGAGTCATAAACAATGTGTAATATGTCACATTAAGTGCTGTTTTCGTCTTACTTTAAAGATTCGCTATCATGAGTTTTCTGGCGTTTATTTACACTAATATTTTTCTTTTTACTCCTCATACAGAAAAGAAATACTACAGAAAAAAATTAATAATAATAATAATAATAATAATAATAATAATAATAATAATAATAATAATAACCAACATCGTAGCTCAAACTATACTATTTAAATCAAATACATTAAGACTTTAGCGTATTAGAAACGCCATAGCCTATTGTACACTGATACAGGAGAGAACTTTAATGCCTACTAGACACTGTCCTCGAGGTCTCACGGTACAAGGGTTTGTCAGAACAACTTGGCATGAGGATACCTTTTCCAGAGAAGTAAACCCTGACCAAATATTAAAAATCACTAGAATAGTATTCGCTGCCCAAATAAGATCTCCTCGCTATGGCCAACTCACATTAGTTTTACGAGGAATGGTGCACCTTCTCCAAGTGATGTTACTTCAATTAACAGCACAAAGCTGGATACTCTACCAGACTTTATAAATTCTTGTCCTGGAATCTAGTAAGACCAAGACATCAAATTGAAAGATTTACTACAACATATGAAAATGGTTAATTGGGGAGGGGAAAATTATGTTCAAATTCTTTACTAACTCAGTGTTTGAGAGATAAAAATTTTAATGAAACATTCAAATATCTTTGTATCTCATATAGAGTTCAAGTGTTAGCCCCAGGTTGTGGGCCCCTTGATTTCTGAGAACTTCGACTGAAGTAAAATAAAACAAAAAAATACATATTCTTCAATTGACAATAATATGAAAAGATTCATCATCTCCTATAATAAATAAATATTTTTATCTGCATTTGTACATTCACTGTTTCATAAATTAACGTTTAAACTAAAAATGAACTTACGAGGTGACTTCAATAAGTTTTAAACGTGTTTCTCTACGGGCACTTTTATTGATAGTACGTACATAAAAAAAAACCTTTCTGAGTAAGTTCCTCCGGTTTCAATGCACGTCTTGTGCCGTTGCAACATCTTCTGGAAAGCTCCATGGAAGTGCTCTTGTTTGACCGTGTCATTGACCTTTGTCATAACCTCTTTCATCTGCTCAATTGTCTCATAACGACAGCGTTTAAGGTTATCCTTGAGCTTAGTCAATTGGAGCAAGGTCAGGAGTATAGGGAAGGTGAGGAACTGTCTTGATGTCCATCTTAATCAAATAGTATTTGATCTTCTCTGAACACTTAAATTCCTCGCGAGGTATTGTGTATAGTTCCCACACTGGCATCAAAATGTGCACTTTTTGTGTATCTACTTAATTAATACTCACTGTAAGCCCTCCATCAGCCAATATATTTCAACCTGGAAACGCTGGGTCTTTACAACTAGTTTAGTATAAAAAATTCAAGATGAAATCATTGCTGTAAAATACAATTCCCCCAACCTGTAAAACATAAAATAGTACAAACATTATTCAACGTTTCTCTTTGCTGCATTGTTTTTTTCTTTTGGGGTTTAACTGAACACAGGTGACAGTTTTTGGCTGCGGTTTGAAATTGTTTGCTTTAATCTATTTTTTGATTATTTGAAGATGCTTTGACGAGGAATACAGACAACTAATGATACAGATGAAACATACATTCGTTTTTATGCAGACGATATATTATATCGACGATGAATATATAGATATATATATATATATATTGTGTACATATATATATATATATATATATATATATATATATTGTGTACAGAAAGTTGTTAGTTGAGACAGGTCATTGGTACCGTCGGTTTCAAGCCCGATAATAAGGCCCGTTTAAGGTATCCTTATCGAGCTCTCTTCAGCCAATATTCGTCTCCTTGAAACCGACGGTACCAATGACCTGTCTCAACTAACAACTTTCTGTACACAAAATATAAGTACGCTCTTAAAATTTGGATTTTCCTTTTAATTGAGCACTCTGCTGGAATTCTTTTTCCAAAAAAACTAATCATATATATATATATATATATATATATATATATGCGTGTGGTTGTGTGTGTGTGTGTGTGTGTGTGTGTGTGTGTGTGTGTGTGTGTGTGTGTGTGTGTTATCTCTAAGGCACCTACATGAAATAACGATATTACAGAGATGGATATTAAGCAAATGAAAGTGGTAATTATTTTTTCAGACACAAATGCAAAATACTTCATAAAAATATCTGCTATTTGAACTAGTTAAGAGTGTAACAATGAAAACATGTTTTATTCCGTTATTCTTAAGGGTATATCTTATTGAAGATAGCCGAGTCAAACGCTTAGATTATATAACGATGACAATAACTGAAGTATCTGTAAAATCCAACCAAGGAGCTATTGGACATTAATTATTTAATTAGTTGGTGTTTTTATAAGGAAAGGTTGGTGTGACAGTTAATGCATTACTGGCAGCAACGCAGACGCCACTATATTAAAATGTTCTAATAACAAAAGCAATGTCCTCATTGGATTCATCAACAAATATGATTTATAAAAGTTTACTGCGGTCCTCTTATGAGGTTGTTTTAATATTATTGTTGATTATTCGGACAACTGTTCTAACGTCAGAGGTAATTCTCACAATGTAATGTTCTACATTCTTTCATTCACGCTCTGTCAAACTCGACACTCTGCACTGAATATCGAACGGATAATGTATTAATGTATCCTCGAATAAAGAGAACGAGGTAGTAAAATTAATATATACAAATCAAAGATGAAATGTAAATGTATGAGATATTGTCGCATTTGTTGTGCAGGAGACTCGCAATTGAATATGAATAGCTTCGAAGTAATATCCCGATATGCATTGTTGTAGAAAAAAAGGATGCATTGTTCTGGAAATGGTTGCATTGTTGTAGGCAAATAAAGCAAACACAGGTTTGAAAGAAAAGCTGTCAATTTCATCAACTCATGAACAAATACAAAGAGAATTTTAGAGCCATTCACGAAGCGAAATTGACGCAATTGCTGGCATAATGTGTCGTTGACACGTGAAAGATCACAATTCATAATGTCCTTGTCGTATACAATGCCCATTTTAAAGACGCGCGTTTCGATTTATCTGGGTCTGTATGTGACGTCATGAATGAGAGAACATTGCATTTCATTAGCTTGAAATTAAATATGTCAGACCGGAAGAAATAGAGGCATACGTTTCAGATACCATCTACCACGAGGAATGACAAAATATATAACAATAGCACGTTTGGGCGATCGCATTTCGATCATAGCTTGAGGGAGTTGCCTGTCTAGCCGCACTGATGACCTATGAAACAGCGAGACGGTACTGTATGTTGATGACATATGTATATATATATATATATATATATATATATATATAGAGAGAGAGAGAGAGAGAGAGATTATTAAATATTATTTTACGTGCATAAAAGTATACCAATGGACATGGACAATATATATATATATATTAGAAGGTAAATAGTTACATTTGGTCGCTACAAACAGCCATTTGTTTCAGTCAATGAGACTTTATCAGATGATCCTGAAGCATCTGATCCTCATGAAAAAGGAAGATCAGTCCATAACTAATAAGTTAATTTTCTTAATTCAATATGTTATAATTATTTACTTACAATGTATATACATATATATATATATATATATATATATATATATATATACTTCATTTACTCACATAAAATTAATATACAAAAGTATAGATTTATGCGTAAACATTAAGTATTTACTTCAAAAGTGCTCGATACATAGGTAGAGCTAGTTAGTAATTTATAAAATATATATGGCGATTAAGCTACACTGACTATTCGGCGTTTCATCCACTCTAGGATTCCTCAGGCTTATGCCTGAGGAAGCCTAGAGAGGACGAAACGCCGAATAGTCAGTGTAGCTTAATCGCCATTTATATTTTATAAATTACTACACACACACACATATATATATATATATATATATATATGCGTGTGAATATTTGTGTACGTATTTTAATGTGTATGTACGTGCGTATATGTTTGTGCATATGCATGTGTATGCATATATACATACGTATGCATGTATGTATGTATGTATGTATGTATGTATGTATGTATGTACGTAGATATCTCTCGATGTGTATATCTATATATGAGTCTACATTAGCTTAACGATGTGTATAAGTATATATTACTTTACATTAGCTTAACGATTTAAAATTTATCACAGAGGTGAGGCTCCAGTCTTTTCTTTCTCTTTTTATTTTTCTTTCTCTCTCACTCTCTCTCACACACACACACCCAATCCTCATCTCTTTTTATCCCCATATTTCTTTGACTCTTCTGCATATTCAACTTGATATTAATTA
Organism: Euprymna scolopes; assembly: GCF_053919585.1. Classification (NCBI taxonomy): domain Eukaryota; kingdom Metazoa; phylum Mollusca; class Cephalopoda; order Sepiida; family Sepiolidae; genus Euprymna; species Euprymna scolopes. The sequence goes on from NC_136518.1 coordinate 41,963,138, forward strand.
GTCTTTCTACCTGTATTTCTTTATTTCTTTTTTATTAAATCCGATCCTTCCAACGAATCAACTTACTTTGACACGCGGCAAACATGCGGCAATTATTTCAGGAGTTATCAACAATCGGCAATTATTTCAGGAGTTATCAACAATCGGCAATTATTAACAGGCATGCTTAAGGAAACTCGATGTTCAGTTTAAATCAACAGCCTACTTACCAACACAATCTACTGCTCTGGTGAAATACCTCCTAGTTTTAATAAATTCAAATTTAAATTGTCTATGTCTCCAGTTGCCGATATAAACTGTGGTAATGTTTTGACCATTTTTCTACAAAGTTGGAAATACGACTTTTAAAGACAGTTTGCAATTAATAACATTTGTACTTTAGTTTTTTTTTTTTTTTTTTTTAATTTGAAAAGTTCAGTTTTTCTTTTTTCATTAGCGTCAGACTGTTCATGGTCGCCTGATGAAATCTCACTGACAAAAACAGATGGCTGCTTGTTGCAACAAAATATTAATCTTTTACTTTTGATAAATAAAAAAATACATTGCTATTGTTATCGAGCAGTATCTAATAATCTCATTGAGTTCATTAGTTCCTACTTTGGAATAACTCAAGGAATGATATATACATATATATATATATATATATATATATATATATACATTAAATTTTGTGTGTCTGTTTTCAATACTTACTTCGATAGTCTTCAGAAAGTAAGTATATTTAGGAAGTGTGCGGAAGAAACACGGTACACTCTGTGTAGCTTAATTTACGTATTTTTAAAACTTAATATATACACACTGACGATTATACGTACGAATTTTAGAAAGGCGAGCTATTGCAAGATACATCTGCCTTACTTAAAAATGCTAGGTTTTATAGTTTTTATAATCTTTTTGTCTGACAAATACTTTACGCCGCTAAACTACACATTTACTTTTATTTTTTGTAAGGACACTTTTTTTACAGGCTATATTTGCAAATAAAGGAAATTTTAGAGTGCTTTTCGATTTGCTTTTTATTTGTCGTTTTATGTTTCTAATATAATCCCCTCCCCCCCAAAAATTGATTTTTTTTTATATTTTGGGCTTTGTTTTGTTTATTAAACTTATAAAAAAATAATTAAATTTATCGTTATTTTATGTTTTCAATGTTATTCTACTACCAGTTTTTCCCCTCCCCTTCAATCGGCAAACTTTAAAAATATGCTAGAGTGTCATGTCTAGTTGAAAGCTTGGGGGCTAAAAAGTGGTGCTCATTTTACGTTAAGCTTATATAGAAAAGCGATCCTCTATTCTAACACGTTATTTTTTTTCAAAATTTCCTTTCTCACATTTATAAAGGCTGTTAAAATGCATCAGCTGAAAAAAGTAAATCTCCATTTTTGTAGGGGTTACACGCCGCTAGGTCGCGTCGTATAAAGTTACCTTTTTAATTAGAAATTAAGTTTGTAATCGGTAAAATTAACGCGAAAAAAGGAAAATAAGTGTAAATTGTGGAATTTGGAGAGGGCAGTAGATCTTCATTTTTTGAGGTAGTAAACGACGCTGAATTACCTGGAAAAAATGTATCGATTTCTGTATTGCCGAAACGAATGAAATAAAACAAACAAAGGAAATATTTTAAGTTTTTTTCGCAAGTGTTTTTGTTTTAATATTAAAAAAACAATAAAAGCAAAACATGTTTTCTATCCACACAGAATTATTTTCCCAGCTAAACACTGATGAAATTATCACATGATATTTGGTAAACGTTTATTTTTTCATCGATAGCATCTCGGGGTAAATAACTCTAAAAAATTTTTTTCAAAAAGGTCGCTGTTGGAAATATTAATTCCAAAATAAATTATATTAAATATATTATCAACATAATTGTTGTTAAAATTTATTAAATGACACTTTTTAAAATAATACTTAAAATAATTCTCTCGCTAAAAACATTTAAGATACCGCTATTTAGTAAAATAATTTTTTCTTAATGTCATATGCAAATCAGGTGATCTCTCAATTGTCTATATTTCAAAGTATCATACTATATATAGAAATAAATGAAATATTAAAGTAAGACACGTTTTGTATATATTAATCAAATTATGAACAAACAAACAAACAGACAGGAATACGAATTCATGTATATAGATATTTCTATATATTTCTATATTTATGTATATACATTTATATTATTTATATATATATATGTAGTTATATATATTTATATATACGCATTTATATGTATGTATATATATTTATACATATGTATATATATATATATTTATACATATTTATATATATATTTATACATATTTATATATTTATATATATTTTTATATATTTATATATATACATTTATTTATATATATATGCATATATACACACACACATATATACATATATATATATATATATAAATATATTTAAATAAGGGGGTAGTCACCAACAATGTGTATTTTTTAACATCATTGTATTATTCCGTGTCTTTGTTTTTCATTGAGAATTATGCTTAGATCATTGTAATAATGTTTTTAAGTCATTGAAATCGTTTATAACGCGTTTCAGACGTTCTGTGAAGCGTCCTCTTCAGAAATTATTTTCAAAATGTTCGTAATTCATTTGAAGTGTTTCCAAGAGGTTGAAATGTGTAAGTGTCTACTATTCATTGGCATGTTCAATTTTTATTACTCTTTTATTCGGTTGTGGTCACTCCTGTGGTGTGTTTCTCTCTCTCACTCTCTCTTTCTGCTTGTGTTTTTTCTTTGCCTTTAGGGTAGGATGTGTGTGTTTTCTTTTATTGGTTTGAAAATGTGTGTACTGTTTTATACTATTATGAAGTTATTTGCTTCCCTAGGAAGGTGACTGTGATCCAAGGTCGTTACTAATGTGTATGTGTGAGGAGGGGGTACAAGCTTTTCGGAAATAAGGGTAGGCCTGCTTTCATTCTATTTTGATATTTATTTTTTGGATTCTTAGATTTTAGTATTGTGATTTTTCGTTTCAGTCTTAGACTGCTCGGGTATTCTTTATATTATGTTTGTTTAGATAAAGAGATGTATTTATAAATATTATATTATGTTTTTTTAGGGGTGTATTAAAAATATGTATAGAGGATTTTTTAATGTTTCTATTTATTTGTCACCGCTAGGGAGAGGCCAATTGGAGGGGTATAGGTATGGGAGGAGATTATAGAAGGGATGATAGTTGACTCAGTCATTAGAGATTTCTCCTCCACTGACCGAGGGGGGGGGGCGAGGTGTTAGAACAGATATTATACTATGGTTCTAGGTGTTTCCTAGGGTTGGTATTGTTCAGTGTGTTTTATTAGCGATAGGGGTGTTATGTCTGTATGTTTTTGTATTCGCGCGCGTGTGTGCGTTTTAATGTGTCGGTTCTGATTTATGTGTGGGTGTGTATATGTATATGGATGTGCATGCGAGTTAGCCTTGCATTTCATGTTTTTATGTGTTGATATCAGGCTCTATTTAGTTTAGGAGTGAATCTTGTGATGAAGTTTTTTTCCTGTGTAAGTAAATAAAAATAATTGCCTGTTTGGAAGATTGGCATTATTTTGAAGCTGTTTCCCCTACATGTGTGTACGTGTTTTTAAACATAGAGGTGTCTGTTATCTGCAATTTGGATGTTGCTCTTATGTAAGGCCACTCTATTGCTGAAATTTTTAGTGCCGCCTATGTAGGATTTGTTGCATGGCGTGCATCTTAGTGCATACACTACATTTCTGGAGGTGCAATTTAGATCCTTTTTTATTTTGTAATGTTTGTGTTGGGTTTTTGAATGTGTATGTGTTTCCTTCTATTATTATGTCTCATACTCCACATCGCGGTTTGTTGCATTTTGTAACCCCTTTTGTAGTGTGTGGAACGAGTTTTGAGGAAGCTAGGATGTGTTTTAAGTTTTTGGGTTGGCGTTTGCTTTTTATTATTTTTGTAGTTTTGAGTATGTTGTTTAGTTTGTCGTTCTGGTTGAGGAGGATAAGGTTTTTTGTTATCTGTGTAAATAGTTCTAGGTTGTTTGCGTTGTATGTAGAGACGTATGTTAAAATTTGTTCTTTGTTGTGTCCATTTGTGGATTCTTTGTTGGTCTATTGGGATCTTTTCAGCCAGTTCAATACCTTTCTGTATTAGTGGTATTGGGTATCCTCTTTTCCGCAGTGTTATTTGTAGTTCATTCAGTCTAGTCGAACGAAGGTGTCTGTCTGTTACTATGATGCAGACTCTACGTGCTAGGGAGTAGGGTATTGATTTTAGACTGTTTTTAGGATGGTGGCTTTTGAAGTGGAGATATTGTTGAGTGTCTGTGGGTTTGTGGTAGATGTCTGTAATTATGTTGTTGTTTTTGATTGTTACTAGGATGTCTAGGAAAGGTAGTTCTGTGGGGCTTTGTTCTAGTGTGAAGTTTATTTTGGAGTATAGATTTTGTAGCAAATGGTGGAGTTCTCTGATATCCCCCATGTTGTTCTCCAGGGGATAAAGCAGTCGTCTAGGTATCTTTTCCAAGATTTTATGAAGAGTGTTTTTATATTGTGCCCGTACTTTTGCTCTATCCTTTCATAAAGCGTCTCTTCTAGGAAGGCGAGTGTAAAGGTGGCATATGTCGGTGCCATTTTAGTACTCATTGGTGTGCCTAGTATTTGAATGTAGTTATTGAATTGGAAGGAGTTGTTATTGAGGATTATGTCAATTCTATCAATCACGAATTGTTTATTGAATCTGGGGTGTAAAATCTGTGTGTGTTTTTCAATCCAATATGAGATAGCTTCTTTTCCTAGGTTGTGTGGGGTATTGCTACATAGGCTGCTAACATCGAATGTGGCTAGTATTGTTCCATCGTCTACTGTTTGTGGTAGGGAGCTAAGGAAGTGTGTGTCATCTCTTCCAAAACTTCTGACTAGATTGGTGAAGGGCTGTAATAGTATATCTATTAGGTTGCAAAGTTTTCTTGTTGGGCATGATGGTCGTACTACTATGGGTCTGAATGTGAGGTCGTTGGGGTTTGGGGTGCTTATATACTCCGACTTTTGTATGTTGAGTGCATGTCTTACCTGGTTGAATTCGTGTATTTTGGGTAGCCAATAGTAGGTGTTTGTTGTTGTTGTGAAGTTTGTAAGGAAGTATTTTCTTTATTAGTTAATGTACTATTGTATGTTGTGCAAAGTTTTGTTATTTTAGATATGGTTGTGTCGTCCATGTTAGAGCTAATTTGTTTGTAATAATTTTCGTTCCCTAGTGATTCTAAAATTTTTGTTTTATAGAAGTTCTTAATCATTATTACCACTGCACTAACTTTGTCTGCTTCCTTTATAACTAAGTTGTTATTGTGTCGGATTTTTTTAAGTGCTTGATTTTTTTTCGTGTTAGATTACTGGTGGGTTTTCTTTTTGTTGGGGCTTGAGGTTCGTGAGAAAGAGTGAGAGAGAGAAACACAACACATGAGTGACCACAGCCCAATAAAAGCGTAATAAAAATTGAACATTCCAATGAATAGTAGACACTTACACGTTTCCACCTCTTTGAAACACTTTAAATGAACTACGAAAATGCTATTTTTACATCACCAACACATTTTGAAAATAATTTCTGAAGAGGACGCTTCACAGAACGTCTAAAACGCGTAAAACCATTATTACAATGATCTAAACATAATTCTCAATGAAGAACCAAGACACGGAATAAATAATGTTAAAAAATACACATCATAATTATTTAAATATACATATTTCTTTCGTTAGAATTTCTTAACCAATTATATATATATATATATATATGGATATTTTTATATATTCACATATAATATATATGTATATATATAAACATATAATATATATAAATATATATCTATGTGTTGAAGACCCGCCCCCTTACATGGGATTAATGGACTATCACATGGCGTCAATTGAATATCGCGTAATGGAAAAATATAAAGGAAGCTGCGGCTTCTTTACCAATTTTCGCATTTTTACGATGTTAAATCACATTTAAATTCTTTTGACGGATTGATCGTTGCTATTTCTTTTGATGAGTTAAGAGCATAATAGATTCACTGATACATATAATAATTAAGTGATTGATTTCTCGCTACGAAACAGATTCTGTCACGAATTGTATCAGTCAACTGGATTAAAGGAATGAATTATAAGATGGTCAACATCGTGAATTTTAGAATATAACTTTTTGTCATTTATTCTTTATATTGCTCTGTAATGACAATGAGCTGCTTTTATAAAGATTAATATATAATAAGAAACCATATATCAATCTATCTATCTATCTATCTATATATATAAATATATATATATATATATATATATATATATATATATATATATATATATATCCAATATGAAGAAGCTTTTACTAAAAAAAAATTTTTTTTAAATGGAAGAATGAATGCAGTTAAACTTCTCTGGAAAAAAAAAACTATATTAAACCTATCGCAGACTTAACACCTACATAATCCGACTTCGAAAAAGTTTATAATTACAAAAGAGAATAAAATTATATAAGGGAAAATCCTTAACTAACCATATTAAATAGAAATGGACTTAGCACTTACATAACCGGGTTTCTCGAAGATTTTCAATTATAAAAGAATGAAAAACAAAATCCTTTACTCAAATTTTGTAAATATAAAATCCTCAGCTGCCTACGATATAGTTGCTTCAAAGATTTAAAACAAGACAGCTATTAAATACATAGCTCTTAAGTGGATAATTCCACTTCCCCAATTAGTAAACTTAGAATAATACCTTTACTATTTATACTAAGATATATATATATATATATATATATATATAATTAATAATATAGATAAATAAATTT
>NC_136518.1:41974964-41989964 GCF_053919585.1 Euprymna scolopes
CCTTAGAGATATTTAATTTCAAACTAAACTAAGAGAAACAGCAGACAATATAATTTAAATATTAACCGTTACGAATGGATCAAAATGTATTTTTCAAATTAGCGTAATAGAACAGCGTAAATGCTTATTCAAGCCTAAATGTATGGGGCAAACTAATATGCTAGTTTAAGTATAAGTCTGGCAGAAAATGAAAATTCCTAAATAATAAAACAAAGAGATGCCTATTGCCGCCTTAAACCTTCATATGCCATGAAAAAGTCTACCAAAAACGTAGGTTTTAAAACTTACATAAATAAATAAAGTTATATATTCTTACATGTACCACACATTACTGGGGAATACTTCCATACAGATTACAGCATGGTCATTTGAAGTTCAATGCCAACAAATATCGGTAAACTTAACCCGTGAATTAATCATAGTGCTTTGTAATTCCATTTATTGCGCCATCACTTCGAGCATTTGGACTATTCGGACTATTGTCTTATTTTGATTATTAGTTGAATAGCGTTTCGGCCGATGTAACCTCTGACCTTCTTCTGCTGCATTTTGTCGATTACTGGAATATTTCTGTCCAACTCGAGAATCTGCACCGAATTTCAGATCGGAATATTTTATTAAATCTGCCAGAATATCGTGTTCTCAGTCCGTCATCTATGACCAGGTACAAGTTTTATGTATTCTGCAATTATATTCTATCGCTTAATCGATGCACTGAACATTTAAACTTCAGAAGAGTGTCAATTAAAACTGACTATTACTTAGAACTTCATCTGTTTCGCCAGGGATGCTTACGGATTGTTTTTGCTTTTGTTTTACAAGGGAGTCACGCAACTGTCATTAAGGATCAAATGTTAACGAGCATCTCCCCCCCTCTCTGGCTTTCTTACTCTTTCTATTTTCTCTCTCTGTGTCTCTATAAGAGAATGGAGAAGGAGAGAGGGAGAGAGAGAGAGAGAGAGAGAGAGAGAGAGGTGAGTAAACGTGGAGGTAGACACGTTTACCAGAACCAAAGGTCAGCTGACCAAATTACGTATGTGTGACGTGGTTGGCTAGATCTGTGAGATTTGATTTGAGCTTTGAAGAAGACGGACGTTTTTACGTTTTTCCGTGGTCTCCCCTCTTAACTGGGGAGGGGGGAGACGAACGCTGACGTGTGTGAAGAAGAACCACACAAGCAGATTTCACTTTACACCTGCTGCAGGACCTCTGGGGAAAGTGAAATAAAATCTATAAAAAACATTCATCGTCTTGGAGTGATAAATCTTCGTCAAACAGGTATCAAGTCTCCTTCCAGCATGAGGAATTTCCAGATGGTTCAACAGCGAGAAACAGAGGTAGGTTCAGAAATTACATGTCACACACACGATTCCCTTTATGATAATCAAACACACAACCATTTATATTAGAGACAATCATACGCACACGGAATCTTTGATGTTATACAGTGTATACACCCAAACGTAAAAAGTGCCCCTAAATGAAGAACTCTATATAACATATTCAAATGTAACGAAAGCTCAATTTGGTACCCCTCAAGGATAACCTCGATGATTGAATATATAACACAAAGGCTACTCGAGGATAAAGGTTAATGAGTGTACAGCAGTCAATAGGAAAAATCTAAGTAATCCTTATTAGTAGAAAATGGGTAAATTGGATTACTTACGTATTCTTATAAAATACACTTTCATATTCTAACAGTTTTTACAGGAACTGTAAGCTCGGTAACTCTCTTCCTGCTTACTGTTTTCTTCTAATCTTTAGTCTTGACATTTTCAAAACTTTACTGATTACGCAACTCCTGTCTTTGCGAAAATTATTGTTTATTCTTTCAAGTTGCTTTAATCAAGTAGATTCATACATTGTCAGGAGCGATTTCCATAAAAAAAAACATTTTGTGAGTAACATTTAATACAGACCTGTTTTGTGTTAATGAGGGTGTTCATCCATATTATGCATTTGAAATCATTAAAAAATAATCCAAAAATATAAAATCCTGGGAATATCGATGGACTATATGGTTTCGCACTTTTCAACAGTCTTTCGTTATCTAATTTTTATTCGGTTTTTAAAACAATTCATCCAAAAGTATTGCCGTAGAAATATATAAGACTACTGCTCTTTCTACCTTACATGTAATTACTAGTTTTATTTCTATTATGCACAGATGTGCTCACTAATAAAAATGCTGCATTTTTTAGCATTGAAAGAATTATTTTTTCTAACAAAATAAAATCTATAGACAACGTTAAAAAATTAAATAAAGAATTCTTTTATTTAAAAATTATTTTTGCTATTGTAAACTAATGCCTCTTCCTTCTGACTCTCTCGCCACTCTATCCATCGTTCTCTCTCTTAAATATACATGAGTTAAAATGAGATAAACGGACGATATTTTTATTACAATTATTTAACGATATATTACGCCTAAAATGATATGGAAATACTTGATTTTCTCTTGAAATTAATTGCGTATTAAAAATAAAATGTTGCTACTTATAACGAAAGTTGCCACAAAAGGCAATGCCTACAGTTTAAGCTATTCTGAATAGTTGACCGGTGAGAAGCTTTTAGAAGAAGCAGACACCATAAGCGCTATACTGTCTTACAAGCTTTTTCGCCTTTTTCTTCCTTTATTTCCCCCATTATCTCTTCTCTATACATTTAATTTTAAATGGGTCTAACAGAACAAAAGATCGTATAGGTCCTATTTAAATTAAACTTTTAAATTAGACCATTTTTTTTAAATGGAGGTACGACTTATCAAGGCTCGGAAGCCACTTGGGGATAAGGGTTATTGCGTGAACAGTAATCAATGGGATAGTATCGTAGTAATCCTTAGTATTGGAGATTTGATAAGGTCTCTTCCTTAAGGGGGTGATTAATCAGGAATTTGTTTAAGTTGGACTTGAAGACATACAAGTTGTAGTCAGGTGCTTGGTTGGTTGGTTGTTTTTGTTTTACGGCATATCAACCCTTTTTTGGGTTATTTAATGCCGAATCCAAAGATTTTGAAGAAAAAAAATTTAACAGAATACATTTGTTGTTTTCAAGTCGGTTTCTATTTAACCCATAGTTGGGACTCTAACACCTACTACCACTCCGGGTCAGAGTGGACCTGGGAGAAATGGCTATTAAAGGGTGGCTCCACACTCCCCAAAGCCCGCAAGCTAAGGCCTCACCACTGGATAAAGTTTAAGGTCATATCCAGGACCGTAGTCAGGTGGAAAACAGGCAAACGGAAGAGAGTTCCACAGATGTGCAAATCTAAGAAAGAAGCTTTGTTCATAGAATCTACTTTTTGATTTAGGCACAAAGAGTGGGGAAAATTACTAACAGTCGTTTCAGCTAGACGGCTGTTTTTCGTGAAAGATTTGCGAGGTGGGGCAGAGATTGGAGCTTGGGCGAGCACTTCTCATGGAAATAACGATAAGAAAAGACAGGCTCGTAACATCTCTTCTGTGGGAGAGAGGTTGCAGGGAAGAGAAAAGGGCATCCCACACTAAGCCACGAAGCCTATTTTGTACTCTGCCAAGGCAGGATAGACTGTTTTTAGCAGCTCAAGCCCAGATGTGGCAGCAGTACTCCATCCTTGGACGTACTTGGCTTTTATACAGATAGAGAATTGGATCAATAGTGAGATATCTTCTAGAGCGGTAGAAGGATCCTACCATTTTCCAAGCAACCTGGGCAACAGACTGTATGTACGTGTTCCATTTCAGATCAGGAGTAAAGGTCAAACCGAGAAGCTTGTCAAAACAAGGAGTATCCCCAAGACGAGAGCCATGCATTTCAATTGATGCCATATTTAGATCAGGGCGTTGATTATGTAAAGATAGGAGCTTGGTTTAAGATTTATTAAAAGTAACCAGCCACCTCTTCCCCCACTCTCCCACGCGCTCAAGATCAGACCAGCTCTGCTAAAACATGAGTGTACGACTTGTTCTGTAGAGCCTGGCAAAGAGGTTTTTCAAATTATGAAAAAAACACTCAAGGGTAGATAAAATGTATTTATTATATAATGCTAAGTCTTTAAAGCAGAAGCAACAGCCGTCTTCCTAGCAATTGAATTTCTGAACTGTTAATCAGTGTTACGTTTGAACAGAAACCTTAACTCTGCATACTACTTTGATTGTTAAGTTTAGCTTGAATCCATTACATAAAAATAAATAAAAGGGACATAAAGCGGTATTCAACCTATGAGGTAAATCGAGAGATGTCGAAAGAGTTTCTTCCATGTTGTCTGTGCCTTCAATTTCAGTGTATTTTCTAAAGATTGTTACTTTCTTTTGTACGCATTGACATTTTATGTAAAGGGATTCGACTATAAATGACACATCGGAAACTGTTGGAAACGCCCTTGAAAAAGGGAAACGTTTCCTTTGATGACAAAAGATGGGTGGCGGCCAATCGCTTTCTATCACTGTGAATTTGTCGGCATAATTTATGTATTGGAACGCAGCCACCTTTCCTCAAGGGAAAGAAAATGCAGTATAAGAACTGACTTCAAAGTGAAGTCTCTCAAAGGATCATTAGAATGATCCATTCTTTTATGAATAACACAAAGATATACAGATAACCACAAATATGTTCGTATCACTGCTAACATCAAGACAGTACGTCTCATGTGATATACGTGATATATATTGTTGGTGGTGAATAGATTTTATATATAAACTAGCAGTATCCGTTTACCGGCGTTGCTCAGTGAAAGTATGTTTTTTCTACGAAAAAAAAAATAAACTACAGTTGTTAGCGAGAGCCACTGCTGGTCCAGTAAAATAGCGGGTACTGGTGCCCGTGGTCCAAATAAATATATCTTGCCGAAATAACAACGTTAGTATTTATAAACGTATTGTTAACTTGGGGATTTTATTATTTAATGTGATTATTTTGTGCAGTTATCTAACCTGTTAAATAAAATACTGGCTGGTCTATTAGATATCAGATGTTATCGCCCGCCTGTTATCTAAAATAAAAATAAAAGAATGAACTAAATATTGATTATAATCTAATGCATTTATTCCGGAGGGAATTTTGTATCACGAGAAAAGAAAACTGTGAAGGACCTGAACAATAATTCCCCTAACTTGTAAAATGTTCTTTTTCACTTTTTCGTAAGGTTTTCCGGCGATTATCATCAAGTGTCAGCCTAATTTTCAGATTAAAGAGGAAATGTTTATCACTGTAATAGTCAGGGATTAATTTGTAATGATAACGTTCTAATAAATGAACACACACTTTTGTGCCATGTCAGTTGTTAATGTTGCCTATAGACGTAAATGTTTCCTTTTTTCTGTTGGTAACGTGTATACAGTGTTTTCCAAAGTGTTTCACTGATATGCAAGCAAAGCGTGTAATCTATGATAAGCGCCGCAAAAATTTGCGAAAAATTGGAAGAGAAAAATCCTTATACTAGTGGCAGCATTAACAACGGGAATAGCCAAAAAGTAGTCCTTCATTGTAATAGAACCTTATAATTCCAAAGTGAAGCCTGTAAGCGCTGATAATGGCCTGAATAATTTAAGCATAAGCGAAAAAAAGTAAATTGTATATTCAGCATTGTTCAAATCCACGAATTCATTTTTTTTCTTTTTTGTAATCTGTAAGATATGCCTATAATCAATGATAAGGATAGAGTTAGCATTGTGCATGTCTGTCAAACTATGGTAGGGTGTATCTGAACAATCCGAAACCCTCATTACTAATGTTGGCTTAGTCGTCTTTTTTTTTTCAACTATTTGTGCGGATTATTATCGATCGTACCCAGGAAAGGCTATGATTTTTACATTTGCAAACGGGGTTTCCGTTTCTTATTAAACGCTATAGTAAATATTAAAAAAGCTATATATTTAAAGATTTGGAAGGGGAATTGTTTTTTTTTTTTTTTTTTGTCATTGTTTCTATAATATGGTAGCTTAGTTTCCAAGCGATAGTAATCTGCAGAATTAGTCTAAAAGAAAAATATGTAAGGGGGGGGTCCAATTATTTGGGTGCACCCATGTTTGTGTTACAGAATGTATTTTTATCAAAAAAAAGAAGAAAAGTAAACGAACTAATAGGGTGTTTATAAAGCGAAGTGTTTTAATACGGTAAAAACAACACCAGCGAAAGGTTTAAATAAAAGGAAGCTGTTTTGTTGCGTGGTTTTCGGCGATGGCGGCGAGGAAGGAGAGTGTTATAGTGGATTGTGTGTCTTAAAGATTAAAATGTTAAAATTTGAGAAAGACAGTAGGTAAACTAGATTTTTAAAAACAAGTGGGACGGAATACTAGTCTATATTACGAAGTGTGTTGAATAGCAAAAATTTCGATCGCAATGGCTGTGTATTTTTTTGTTATTTTGACGACGTGGACGTAGGAAATTCCTATGGCAGATAGCGTGTTTCAACCTTTGTTAAAGAAAGCAAGTAAACTGGTTATAGAACGTTCGTTTAATGATTTCCCCTCTATTGTATTTTGATCTTACATGACTGAAATGACCTATGAATTAAAGAATATGATGGGGGGGGCGAAATAATATATCTCTGAGTGGCGCCATACTTTAATGCAAGTAACCGTTTGGTTATAAAATGAAGAACTAGATTCAGGAATATGAGAATTATCAGTGCTCAGCTAATCAGAATATATGGACTTTGACTAAAGAGGCTTTATTGTATAGGATTGGAAATTGGAATGTTTATTTTAGTTCTATATATGTGTGAGCCAGTTACGGTCGGTGTAATTACGGGATTTTTTGAACGTTTTGAATTCCTATTTGCGAATACTATTAGCAGTGGTAGGACTAAATATTTAGAGAGAAAATAGGGACTCCTTCCTCTAACGATGTTGCGATTGTGAGCGTGTTGCTCGTAGGATGTAATGTATTTTCCCGACTGAATGTGTCTGAAATGGTGTTCGAACGTTACATAAGATAGGGACAATTACCCTAACTGTAATGTGATTTGTATGTGACAGCTGTTTCTGCAAACCTAAGATAATTTTGTCCAGAGGGGTATTCCTACGGCTACGTTATTAATATATATATATATATATATATATATATATGTATATAGATATATATATATAGATATATATATATATAGATATATATATAGATATAGATATATATATAGATATATATATATAGATATATATATAGATATATATATATAGATATATATATAGATATATATATATATAGATATATATAGATAGATATATATATAGATATATATATAGATATATATATATAGATATAGATATATATATATATATATAGATATAGATATATAGATATATATAGATATATAGATATATATATATATAGATACATATATATATATATATAGATATATACAGTGATGATCATATTTATTGGCACGGTAAAATAAAAGTTAAATTTTGTCTAATAAATTCTAAAAAAGGGATTAAATTAAAGAAAATAACAAAGTATATTATGTATTTTTAACTGGCCTTTCCGATGCAGCAATCGGATTTTAGAAAAAAAAATAACAAAGGAACAACAAACATCATTGCAAAAAACCCTTGTTCAAAATTATTGGCACGGCTTTGTTTTCCTTTTAGTATCAGTATAATATCAATCAATTTCCGGTTTACGTGCTTTCTGAACTTTTTTATAGCCATATTATGCTTGTTTAACGCTAATTCAGTGAATAATTTTTTTCAGATAATTTTTAGATAGCGATTTATTTAAACTATTATAAGTGACTAAATTATAATTTTCAATCGCCATGGTTAAAACTAAGGAACACAGCGAAGACGTCAGGAAGCTTGTTGTAGCATGCCATACCAATGGGGAGGGCTATGATAAGATTTCAAAGAAGCTAAACCTTCCCAAATCCACTGTTAGAGTCATAATAAACAAGTTCAAATCGCAAGGCCACGTTATGAGTTTAGAGGGTAGAAGGAGAAAAAGGATTCTTTCCCCAAGAGATGAACGGAAAATTGTTCGACAAGTAAAACAAAACCCAAGGATCTCTGTTGGGGAGATTGTTGATGAACAGAGCACCTTTGGAGTGAATGTATCTCGACATACAGTTGGTAGAGTTTTGAAGAGAGCTGGTTTAAAAGCATGTCGTCCGAGAAAGACTCCCTTATTGAAGCCTATGCACCTGAAAGCAAGGCTAGCCTTTGCAAAACGTCATATTGATAAAGATGTTGCATTCTGGAAACGTGTTCTATGGACTGACGAAACGAAAATAGAGTTATTTGGCCATAATAAAGTGTCTTATATTTACAGAAAATCTGGCGAAGCTTTCCTGCCTAAGAACACCATACCCACAGTGAAGCACGGTGGAGGCAGTTTGATGTTTTGGGGATCCTTTGCTGCCTCTGGACCAGGGCGACTTGTTAAGGTCACAGGAGCATAAAAAAGGGAGATTATGTTAAAACATTGGATGAAAACCTGAAAGACTCTGCTAAAGAGCTCTCACTTGGTCGTCGTTGGTGGTTCATGCAAGATAATGACCCAAAGCATTCGGCTAAACTGACTAAGAAATGACTTCAGGACAATCATAGTAATGTTTTGGAGTGGCCATCACAAAGCCCAGACCTTAATCCAATTGAAAATTTATGGAGAACATTAAAATTGAGGGTAATGCAAAGGAAGCCTAAGAATCTTATTCAATTGGAGGATTATTGTCAGGAGGAGTGGGCTAAAATTACTACTGAAGAGTGCAACAACTTGGTTGTAAACTATGAAAAGCGACTGAGGAAGGTAATCAAGGCCAAAGGCTATACAATTGATTATTAAATAAATCGTGCCAATAATTTTGAACAAGGGTTTTTTGCAATTATGTTTGTTGTTCCTTTGTTATTTATTTTTTCTAAAATCCGATTGCTGCATCGGAAAGGCCAGTTAAAAATACATAATATACTTTGTTATTTTCTTTAATTTAATCCCTTTTTTAGAATTTATTAGACAAAATTTAACTTTTATTTTTCCGTGCCAATAAATATGATCATCACTGTATATAGATATATAGATATATATAGATATATAGATATATATATAGATATATATAGATATATAAATAGATATATATATATAGATATAGATATATATATAGATATATATATATATAGAATATAAATATATTATATATATATATAGATAATAAATATATAATATATATAGATAATAAATATATAATATATATAGATAATAAATATATTATATATAGATACTAAAAATATTACATATATAGATAATAAATATGTTAGATATATAGATAATAAATATATTAGATATATAGATAATAAATATATTAGATATATAGATAATAAATATATTATATATATCGATAATAAATATATTATATATATCGATAATAAATATATTATATATATATAGATAATAAAAATATTAAATATATAGATAATAAATATATTATATATATAAATAATAAATATATTATATATATATAAATAATAAATATGTAATATATATATAAATAATAAATATGTAATATATATATATAAATAATAAATATATAAATAACAAATATTATACATATATAAATAATAAATATGATATATATAAATAATAAATATATTGTATATATAAATAATAAATATATTATATATATAAATAATAAATATATTATATATATATAAATAATAAATATATTATATATATATATTAAATAGTAAATATATTTTATATTAAATAGTAAATATATTTTATATTAAATAGTAAATATATTTTATATATAAATAATAAATATATTTTATATATAAATAATAAATATATTTTATATATAAATAATAAATATATTTTATATATAAATAATAAATATATTTTATATATAAATAATAAATATATTATATGTATAAATAATAAATATATTATATATATAAATAATATATATATATATATATATATATATATATATAAACAGTAGATATTGCATAGTACATCTTTATATATGGTTATACGCGAATACTAACGACAGGTAAAATATTTTCAACGTAGATCGGAAATGAAATGATGTTCGGGTTCGAAGGTCGCCGTAGATTTCTTATATATCTAGCCTCACTGATGAGGCGTGGACGATAAAACACCAGTTTATGAATCTAATTATATAAAGTGGGCATGTGCATATGTTTATATATTTTATGTATAAAATTAATACCTAAACTAATTAAGCCATCTATGAATTATGTAAAAAAATACATTTTAGTCTATACTGCACTGTAGAGAGCCTACTGTTAATTTTATAAACTTAATTTTTATATATAATGGCTTGAATCAAAGTCTGAATAGTCAAGTTTCAATGTATCAGTTATGCTTCAAACAGGAACATTAATTTCGAACGAGCCTCTGTCATATCAATGAACCTACGGTTTATTTTCTTGTCGGGCATTTCGGCTCGTGTGGCCTTTTTAGATGCACTTTGAATTTTCGGCTTTGGTCAAAATCTCCTGGGTTTTTTTTTTCCATCGGATTATTTACATTATCGATTATCAGTATTTATAGGAGGCATTCCATTAAAAACCTATATACGAGCACTGCGAAACACATGAAGTACTTTTGTGTGAATTTTCATAAAAATCGGCTCAGTAATTTAGGAGTACATAGGGAACGAACTCACAGCCATACAGATACACAAAGTTCCTTTTATGTAATAGTATATATAATATATTCGAGGTGTATGCGTGAGACGAACCAATGTAAAGTTGATGTGATCGTAAATATCTATAATAATCCTTTATTTACAACTTTATTCATAGCAGAACAATTATTTATATCAGACAAGTTAATTTTCCCTTGTTGCATTGGGCATTATAGCTTTCGAAACAACACCTTAATTAGCTTATCCATTTTACTGGCCACTTAGGTCCATACTGATCCGTTTTTCCTCTTTTAAAGTCATTATATTTTCTCGCTACTGCAGCAAATGGAATGTTATTATCTACCTACATAGTCATTGAGTTATTTGGTAACTGTTCTTAATTGTTTTAACCTGTATTATTACAATGTGACAATATTTTCACTGTTTATTACACCTGCTATTTAGATTATGGTCACCCCATTTTATCTACTATTTCTTCCGAGGTTCCAAAGTTAGAGATATTTTCCATATTTCTAAATACGGAATCAAGCATATCGCATCACCTATATAAAATCAAATCGTTCATCAAGGTCAACATGAGGTCACAAATATTAATAGAAATTGTTTTAGTAGTAGTTAGATTTTAGATATTATATGTTTTTCGTCATAACAAACAATTTATACGAAAATCACGTCAGCTATTGAGTTCCATTTTGTGATTTGTTCTTTATATTCTTTTTAGTCGCTGCTTATACACTGCGTTCTGTGATGACGGAATATTTCCAAATAGTTACCATTACTTTTCCATTCGTATTTTTACTTTGGACAATAGCCATTGAAAGGTTTAAGAATTTTTAACAGAAAAGACACGTTAGATATAGAGGTGACTTATAAATCAGATCGATATAAAACATTGAAAAATAAAACATAAATATCAAATATTACTGTAAGGTCAGGAACTAGTCAACGGTAAGTATTAGCGGAATAAATTCCGACTCAGAAAATATCAATTTGTGAGAAGTAAAGGACAAAATAAGGGAAGCGATAGTTACCATGCTTCAATCAAGATGGCAATTTGGATGTAGGTTTTAGTTTCACAAATTTTGATAAATCATCAAAAATGTCCTTTCAAAATTAATTGTTCAAATCAGACATAATCCTATATCTCAAGCAATGTGTGGTAGACATCCTCGATTTCAAAATTAAGCGCGAAGTTATTTATCCCATTCCACGTTTGGAGGATATGACACAAGAATCGGTAAATGGAGGTTAGAGGAAAAGCACCAGGGGCTGCAATAAATTCCCGACCACGTCCATTAATATTTTCACGTGAAATAGCCCCAGTTGATTAACAATAAAAAAGAAACCCTAACACAAAACGGCAAAGTCTGGGACCACAAACATATCTCAGTCATCACGGAACAGGCAATCATAACAATGACTTACACTCTGTTGGATTTTATGACTATAGAAAACAAAAACTGATCATAGCAAAAACCAGTCATCAAGAAAAATCCTATTGAGAACATAAACTTCCAGAAAAAAATCATAATGTTTTTTTATCAAGTGTGAGAGGTTTACAAATTGGTCATGAATCTTATGGAAAAATGAAGTACTCATTCAATATAAGCGATAAGTAAGATAAATTCTATTAAAAGTTTTTATCACGACAGGTAAGATCTAGCCAGCGATCGACAGGAGTTTCCATAGAGATGAAATGACGCACATGAAAATTACATGATTATTGGATGAAGTGTTTTTCAACATTTACAAAGGCTTAAACATTAAAAGAAGAGATTTTCTGATCAAACAAAATCACCACATCAAATGCTTCGTCACGATCCTACGCATCATGTATGAACAGAATATTAAGTATAGCCGACTATACATCTATCTTTACTATTATAAAAAAGAAAATATGTCTGTGTGTCTGTGGGTTTGTTTCTGAGTGACTCCAAAATGGTTGGGTTGATTTTTATAAAATTTTACACCTACGTACATTATGTGCCAGGCGGTGTTTTCGATAGGTTTTGCATCGAAATGACTTCGATAAGTACCAACAATCGAAATAATCTGATGAATGAATCGAATACAGTTAACACTTTACTCAGCCTAAAATAAAAAGTGCATCTAAGAAGATTTATTATCACCCAAGCCTAAAGGTTCGACATATAAAATTAGCCGGAGGACCGTTAATATGACAGTGGTGTGTTCGAAATGAATGTTTCTGTCTATAACACCATTGCCCCGTGATACTGGATATTTTCATTTTAAAATTAAATTGCAGCTATTATAACTCACGAATAGTAAGGCCAAACGGATGAAATCGACAGTATGTTCTTTGATATAACGGGAACACGTTCAAAATCATCAGCCTTTTCTTTTATATCGTAAGCTTCTTAAAACGTTACTAGCTTAAGTTCAGAATAAAATCACGATTTTCTTTTAACGGCTGATTTCAAAAAAAATGTTTTGAACGCTACTAACTGAATTTTTTTCAATACAGTTTGCAATTTGGAGACGGAATTGTTTTTGTTGAGATAAGTGATTTCAATCATGCTTTTTTATTTTAGATTTAAAATATTAACAACTCCATTTTATTTCAGTATTTAATTTGTGTATTTCCGTTCTATTAAATGCTAGCTTTTTTTTTCCTCGTACATATGTTTATTTATCTACCGAGTTGATAGCAAAAATTACAAATTATACTCATTTTTAGTTCGTGTGAGGGGAATCTATTACCATACTTTCCCTTAAACACGTCTGTTGGACTTTTATTAAGTAGAATACTTAATAGTTTTTTTTTTTTTTTTTTTTTTTTAATGGAGAGTAGAAAACGCATTGTGGATGCGTTATCGGCAGCTCCTGTTACTCTCGCTTCTTCATATTTGTCCCTCAGTCCTCATTTTTTTAAATGAGTGATTTTTCGGACAAAGGGAGAAGAAAAAGCTGTTTTCTAGGTTGGCAGTATTTTTGCGAACAGTTGGCTGAGATGGCGGAAATTTTCTGTTTCTATGTCTATCCTTGTAGCCATGTCACTAGTAAGGGTGCTGGAGGTAAACGTTTTGTCTGGGCTGACGTTATCCGCCTGATAGTCAGGGACCCGAACCTTGGATTAACCACTAAGGAGGCTGTCCTATCAGCAGGTGCAAAGTACTGGGGCTGCTGTATTGCCATTTGGTGAATGGATTCTGGACGATGCAGTAGCTTCTGGTGGGGCCTCTCGATGCCATACTAGTGGGTAATTGTTACGGCTTTACCTTATCATTAGCTACAAATAAAAAAAAAATTCTTCGTTTCTTTTTCTCTCTTAATTTCCCCTCTCTCTCCTGCTCTAAGTAAATCTGTCGACCTAGTCCACAAATTCCAAAATTTCATCATGACAAGTTTCAAGAAAAAATACAGGATTAAACCCGGTTCTCCAACTTCCAACGTAGACCCCTACTACCATGTCTCCTTCTCCAACATCAGGGGTCTTCGTTCTAACCTTCCAGAGGTTGAAACCCAATTACAGGAGACTAAACCAGACCTTTTATTTTTAAGTGAAACTGGCATTGGACAGGCTATTTCCCTAGATGAGTTTGCAAGTTCAGGATACTCTAACTTAACTTCTAAATCTGACCCCCAAGATCGACATGGGCATGGAATATGTGCCTATATTAAAGATAGCTTTCCATGTGGGAGGGACATCTCCAGGGAAGATCCTAACTTACCCTATATGTGCTTCCGGGTTGCTTTAGCTCACACTACTGCATTTATATTTACTCTCTATCGCCCCCACAACAGCGGAGTTACTATCTTTCAAAGCATATCTGAGAAAATTGACCAAGTCCTTTCTACTTATCCTTCAGCTAACATTCACGTATGTGGAGACTTCAATGTTCACAACGTCGAATGGTTGACCCACTCAAACAAGACCGATGATGAGGGGAGGTTCTGTCATGATTTCTCCATTGCCTATGACCTCACTCAGATTGTTCAGGAACCTACCCGTGTGCCCGATAATGACGGCCAGTATGCGAGCCTACTAGACCTTTTTCTCCCAACTTGCCCTGAACTATGTTCAGTTTCTGTTCTGTCGCCTCTTGGATCTTCCGACCACTCTGTTGTATCAATTAAGATAAAAATGAAATGTAATAAGTCCCCAGACGTACGTCTTCGTCGTACAGTATATCGATACACTAAGGCTGACTGGGATAGCTTCCGTACATTTATATCTGATCTACCTCTGCATTCCATGTATAAAAAGGATGTGTCCTCTATAGTATTAGACCTAACTGAATGGTTAATTGTAGGTATTGACCATTTCATACCCTCTAAAAAGTTTCAGCAAAAACCTAACAGCCAGCCATGGTTCTCTCCAGAATGTGCTGCTGCCATTGCGCACAGAAATCACTTTTTCCACTGCTTCAAACGTAATAGATGTATGGAAACTAAAGCCG
>NC_136518.1:41997464-42019964 GCF_053919585.1 Euprymna scolopes
TTCCCAAAGCCTGCAATGGGGCCTCACAATCGGATATAGTGTAAGGCCCTATCCAGGACCGGTATAAATTGACTCGTTTTATTTCATATTGAACCAAAAAAAGACAAACAGTTTTTTTTATTTCATTAAATCACTAGAATTAAATATATATGGTCAATAGATAACCAAATTATAACTAAATTATGCGAAGTGAAAATATAATGAAAATAAAATAAACATTAAATATTTGTTCGAACTTATTGCCAACTCCTGACGTTATCTTCCGTTTTCTCTCATCTTTTCAGTCGTTCGATTTCTTCTAATAAACCACTAGTGTTATTGAATGGTATTCGAGATCCTGGATAAAGGCGCTTTCTTTAAATAAGAGATCCCATATTCTATTACCGTGTGTTTAATGGCACACCGCAGTCTTGCAAAAACTGCCGAAAGTACTGGCCGGTCAATGCGGTGCCATTGTCTATTAGTATTTCGAATGGCGAGCCCCGCGTTTAAAATATGAATTCAACTGGTGAACAATGTTTAGTAAATTCTGCCGGTGTAAAGACCTTAATATCGCAAATCGAGAAAGACTAAAAACAATGAGTGCAATGGTCACTGCCATAATGAGTAAGGTTCACACTTCATCTGTCCAAATTTCACTCAATATAGGCCCCCTTCAGACTAGTATACAGACACACAATCGATCAACTAACACACCTCATATATTTAAACTACCAATCATAGTTAGCTTTAGACACAATATTGTTCTGTCGTTTGGCAAAGTATAATGTGCATTTTATGTCGGGGTGTTCACTCCGATAATGAATGTGTGCGATTTGCTTACTGTTCAATCGGTGGCACATGTATGTTGAATGGGCTTTTGCGGTACTATTGTCGGTTGGCCAGCTTTATTATCACCTGAATTAACTAGTGCTACTATTAGCCCACACTCTTTAATCAAGTTTATAACCGTGCTGAGTCCTCATGGTAGCAGCACTTTGCTGGCTTCCTTGTTAGTTTGTCGCTACTTCCCTGTCAAATGTCTGCTATCCATCGGAAAATGTTAGTTGAATCTATTTTGTTGTGTGGAATCTTCGCCTGCCACACCAGCGCACAGTTGACTCCTTTAACATACGTTCAGTTTTGCCAAATGAAAATGTTACACATTAATATTTAGGGGTAACCAATTCGCATTCTCAATGACTGCTTCGTGGGCCTCTGGAACGATGCCCATTATATGTGATTTTATCTCTACCCAAACCGTAAACTCACTTCCGTTCACACACTAACAACCTTGCACAAGATCGTCATGGCGTATCTTGCTTTGCGTTTCCTGGTAGCGGGGTCGTGTGTTTACTCATCCCAGGCATTGGTAATTTTGTTAACGCAATGTTTTACGTACCCTGTAGTTCGGAGAGCTATCTGCAAACAGGAAAAAAAAAACAATCATTTTTCTGCATTCTGAAAAAAAAAAATTGTTCGCATAGTGGACGCGACATTCGAGCTCTCTTGCAGTTTTTTTTTTTTTTTGAAGGTGAGCAGATTTACAGGTCAGTCCGAAATTTGCAAAATGTTTCTTTACTTGATCTGCAAATGTGATACATAAATTTACGAAAACGTCTTCGATGTAGAATACGTGGCGTTATATTGACCTTTCCTATCTGTGCGTAATTCGGATAAAACCCATGCGTATGGTCCAATACATTTGTCCCTTTTAATATTACCGTCTGAATGGGCCACAATGATTAATGCATATCCACCTGAAATAGTCCTTTTTTTCAGGTCCAATATGGTAACATTCCCGCAACTTCTGTCCGCAAACATCTGGCTTTGCCGTAAATGCGTCAACAAAATCATTGAGCTCACTATAGTTATCACAGGTCCCAATTTGTTCTTATTCGTCTGCACTACCGCCATTAATGGTATTAAAGGTTAAGTTGGACCTAGCTCTATTACTTTATATGACACCAGCCATAAATTTTCAGCCATAAATCTAGTGCTTTTTCATATTTTTGGCCACGGTGTACTTTCATATTCTATTCGTTAGTTGTTTCAGTGCTTGCCCCCTATCTATCTCCATGCAGTAGTTCATTATTTCTTCTGTTTATTAAGTCTGGCTAATCGATATGGATCGCAACACACCTAGATATGTTTTTTTTATTGAGAATGAACCTGGATATGTATTTTATTCCGTTGAAATACTGTTGGTTACCGCGTCACAAATGCTTGCTTGCTCCAATGCAGCCTCGAGCCCTTTTCCCAGTTAACCAATTATTCCTTTCAGTTTTCGTTGACGTGTAACTTCACGCGTTTTCCTGCCGACATGACATATTTAAGCTTCAGATAAACAGAGAATGCCCCGTCCGCGAAAGTCTCCTCTAACCAAGCTTCAATCAGGTCGATGTTTTTCTGTACTTGCACCAATATTCACAAAGTTGGAGCGCGTCTCTCTCTCTTAATATATAGGTAAACGGCCCGCCACAATATCCATTTGCTGTAGTATCGCAACAAATCGCACCTTTTTTAAACCAGGCCGCCACGTCTCCGTCGCCATAGAAAAGCTTTATTATATTACTGTTGACCTTTACTTTTTGCCATATCAAGAAACTAAAAAACAAAGTGAAAAATATACTTATCAGACTGAAATAGCTTGTGTGAAAATAAATTAAAAATAAAATAAAAATTCATATTTTTTCAAACGTCTACTTGCCAACTTTCGTTAGCTTCTACCGTCCGTTTCCTGTCTATCACTCTCAAAATCAAAGATTCTCTCTCTCACTCTATCTCACTATCTCTCACTCTCTCTCTCTCTATCTATCTATCTCTCCCTCTCTCCGTCAAAGACTCATCTGTACTCTCTCATTATTCTTTTTACAGCCGTCATTGTCCTTATATGCAAATTAATTGTCCGTCTATAGAAAAAAGGTTATTCATTTCTCTTTCCTTGATTCCATCATCCGACAAGATAGGCATGCCCACGTTCGTTTGTGCAAATGCTGTTTTGCATTCTATTCGCCATATATTAAAATTATTTTTCTGTGTTGATTTTTATTTGTTCTACGATTACATAATATACATCAACTGAAAATAAATAGTAGCTATATTTATTTATACATTAAAAACAGACTATCCGTGACTCGTCGAATTAACCATAGAACGTAGGTATTTGTTTTCAATCAGGGAAAAGTGAAAGCCAATTTATAGATCATAAAGATAAAAAGACAAAGCTGCAATTAGTCATTTCCTGCATACAGTCTTATATCCGCTAATGATACCTTTTAAATTGTAAGGCCACTATTTTTTTTTCTTGCTGTCGTTCTTCGTCAGTATAGAAAAAGTATGGGCAACAGATAGAAATCATTAACATTAATTATAAATAAACACCGGAAGAAACACAGAATAAGGATAAAATAAAGAGAAGGAATGGTATACAGCGTATATTATGACAGCTAAATGGAAAACAAACGATATAATGTGAGCGGATGAAGCATGGAATAAAAAAATAATTAAATCCTAAAAACTGAGGTTTACTCTATAATGAATATTGTTGAATTGAAAATACATTCGAACTAGAATCTAATGAAGATGAATAGTGACTTACTCAATGTATTAAATATAATGCATATCAACAAATGATGAAAGAACTTGAATATTGTTAATTGTATAACTTACTGGTTTTATATTTTATACACAACCTTAGTGGCGGTGTGTCTAACTAATGTGCATGTTCCTTATAGAAAGAAAAATACGAAAATCTATGGAAAAGTGAATTCTGCATGACATTTACCGGGATAGACAATTTTAGTGTCCACCTTATAGAGAATGACCCACTAAAACGTAGCCCAGAAAAATATAGTAGAGAGAAAGAACATTCTTTTATCGTTTTAATTCCCTGTAGTGTTATAATGATAGGATGCTGGCAGTGCTTTCCGTTAGCCTCTATGAATTTCTGGGCACTTTTAACAACGTTTGCAGAAACTGCCTGTAGACCTCCTCTGGTGATACTCCTGATAGCGTTCGTAATGTTCTTCCTTAGTTGGTCTAGATTTTTAAGTTTATTTGCATAAACATTTTTGTTTTAAAGTCCTCTAAAGATAAAAATCATATGATGACAAGATCGGGAAATGTGGTTACCATAATCCTTTGCTTAGTGTTCTCTTTTTTGTAAACATGTTATGAACTCGTGTCAATGATATGTGGTTGGTTGGTTGGTTGGTTGTTTTTGTTTTACGGCATATCAACCCTTTTCGGATTATTTAATGCTGGATCCAAAGATTTTGAAGAAAAATTTTTTAATAGAATATATTTGTTGTTTTCAAGTCTGTTTCTATTTAACCCATAGTTGGGACCCTAACAGGTACTACCACTCCGGTTCAGAGTGGACCTGAGAGCAATGGCAATTAAAGGGTGACTCCACACTCCCCAAAGCCCGCAAGATGGGGACTCACCACGGGATTCAGTTTAAGGTCATATCCAGGACCATCAATGATCAGTGAAACGTGTAGCATGTAGCACCATCTTGTTGGAAAAAATGCATTTTGTCTTATGGTATTAGCTTGTCGTTAAGAGCAACATTAGATAGATCGGGCTGGTTATATGTAGCCCGCTTTTATCTAAAAAATGAATTGAGAAAGATTGATTGATAAATTGAGATCGAGCTACTTTTATGTGGGCCGCTTAATTAAAAAAATGAATTGAGAAAGGTTAGATGGATCGGGCTACTTTTATGTGGGTCGTCCTGTATAAGGGGTCTATTGGAATCGACCCTTCTTTATAACTTTGAATACATCCGATTTTGATGAAATTGGTATTATATGTATAAACTTATCCGAGGAAGACAATGGAAGTGGACCCGATATCTGCCTTACATTATATGTGTCGAATATCTACGTGCCATTCCGTCTAAGTCATGTATGAGAATAAATTCGTCTTAAATATTCAACTATGTAGATCAGATTAAATCGAAATGCACATTATAGCTGTAAGACAACAATTGAGACTCGTAGGGACGCCCGGAGTAACCCTGCCGTTAAGTACGCTTAACAATGATATTTAAATTCTTAGAGATTTCGTATATATTATTACAGAGTGTATATATCGATTTTATATATGATATAAAATAAAAAGGATATATATATATATATATATATATATATATATATATATATATATATGACTTGGGTGCATCAGTTTGAAATGAAATCGAAACTCATGCTATATATATATATATATATATATATATATATATATACTTGTTTATTGTTATATAAACATGCTCACATCCCGCTGCTACAAATAGCCACTTGTTTCAATCAAACAACAGATATCATCAGGCAGCGACTTGACTATTCAAAAGTTCAATGAATAACCTATTAGATTATTCATTGAACTTTTGAATAGTCAAGTCGCTGCCTGATGATATCTGTTGTTTGATTGAAACAAGTGGCTATTTGTAGCAGCGGGATGTGAGCATGTTTATATAACAATAAACAAGTATTATCAGCTCTTTTTATTGAGCACTATCTAACAACCTCGTTGAATTCATTAGTCCATTACTTTTGAATATAAAAAACCCGAGTATATATATATATATATATATATATATATATATATATATATATATATATATATATATAACTTAAGTTCCCTCAGCCTTCGAAACCAAAACTTATGAAGAATTTTTGATAAGATTATTTATAAAAAAATAGATTACTGGAGTTCCATCAACTATAATTGAAACCGAAACAAAAACTTATGAAGAATTCTTGGTAAAATTATTTATTAAAAAAATAGCTGACTTAAATGCCATCAGCTATAATAAAAACCGAAATCAAATATTATGATGAATTCTTGGTAAATTACTTATTACAAGTAACGGAAGTCCATAAAAAGTAAACGACATGTAATTAGATGTAAGCGTGACGCACAAAATACATAACACACACGCTATCCTATTAATACGTAGATAATTTCTGAATGTTCAAGTTTCTGTGTACTATAATAGGGACTGAAACGGGGAAGAAACCAAATACAAATAAATCAATTAATATGCTGTTTTAAGCATAATAAACCACTACGTAGTACTGATAATCATTTAATATCGGGCAACGTCCGGTCTCTCTGCTAGTTTTTTTTAAATATTTTTCATGTTTTATAGATCTGCTAGATGCGCTTAATCTGGCTCAATTTCAAATAATAGCCATATTAGTGAGATTTGATAGACCACGTATCTTTGAATAGCTTAGACACCACTCAGTTTCAGCGTAATGAGATCAGATGAAATATATTATAAATGACTCTAACTGCTCGCGTAAAAATATAATTGTTTGCGCTTCAGATTATATGGCCGTACATTTATCTCTCTTTTGCTCTCTTTGCCTCTCTCTATTTCACTATCCATATTTTCTCGCTTTATTTCTTTCTCCATGCCCGATTTAAAATTCCATTTCCCTGTTATCAAGAATTGACAGCGGTCAGTTTTGGTTTAGTGGAAAATGGCCAACTGAGCGGTATGGTCACAATAACGTTGAACGAAGGTCAAATTGGGTCAATGATACGATCGGACGTTCGAACCGGCCAGGCCGACGACCTGGCAGAATGAACGTTTGCCAAATAACGATGGTTGAGATTTTAATATCATTTTCCCAGCCTTCAATCATATTGGATTTTGATGAGCGATGAACGGATTAAAGAGCTGATCGTGTTATAATGATTAGTAAAACTGGGAAAGTATCACGGTGATCCGAATAAATTCCTACATAATATTGCTATTAAGATGAGACTCGCGAGACCCGTGAAAATTCTATGGGCTATTATGTTTTTTTCTTTATTTCTTTTTACTCACGTTAACACCTAACAAGGAATATCGACACTTGGACATAAGGAGCTACTATTTGGAGGAATGCCTAGGAAATATTAACAAGATGTTGGTTTGCATTACATATAAACTGCTGTATATCAGTACAACCATAGAAGCAGGTAGCAATTCCAAAGTCTAGCTGTCCGAAGGAAGAAACTATTAAAATAGAGAGCTTTCTGGTATTTAGGGGCCTCATCAGTGAAGGGCTGAGATTTTCTGGCTAAGCTGGTTTGTCGGGATATGTACGTTGACGGGGCACAAGTGCAACGAGTTCATAAGAGCACATTCCATTAAAATATTTGTAAAACAGACTAAGACATGCAACATTGAGGCGATGGGACAGGGGTGTGATATTAGTTGACGAAGTCAACCTAACAGATTGGAAACTCTTTTTTGGACCCGATTCAAGAGGGCGAGGCTAATGGTAAATGCACCAGCCCAGATATGGCAACTATTCTCCATGCATGGGCGAATGGTGGCCTTGTAGAGGTACTAGATACTCTCAGACATTAGTAATTTTCTAGCTCGATAGAGGGAACCCATCTTCGTTACTGCAGCCTTCGCAATGTACACAATGTATTTGTAACAGTTCATATTGCCCGTGAATGTTAGACCGAGGAGTGTGAAGGAAAAATTCCAAGGTAAGGTGTTATTTGTTATGGATATTGGTTGTTGGAGGAGACGTTTTGTAATTGTTTAAGCAGAGCCGCTTAGTCTTACTAGCATTAAATGTCACGATCCATTTCTTATAGTAATACAAAATAAGTGTTATAAAGATATATAAAATTAGTACATAATTTACACTAGTTCCAATAATACAAGCACAGCAAAATCTGGTGCGCTGTCCTTTCTACAAATTGTGAATGTTTCATTTTTATGATACACTAGCCTGGGTGCCCGGCCTTGCCCGGTGGGTTTGGAGGTTTGTGCTAAGCAAACAAAATTTAGTAGGCAGGCAGGCTCAAATTCGTGACGCGAAAGCGGAAAAGAAAGGGGAAGTAAGCAAAAAAAAAAATGCGAGCGCCAAAAAAAAGTGGTATTAGGCAGGCAGACTCGAATCCGTACTGTAAAGGAGGAAAACGTGAAAAAAATGTGACGTCTGTGCAGTTGCGCCCATCGTCAAACCGGAAGTGATGTGAGTTTAAATTAAGGCGAGACAACCAAAAAGAGAGGATAAATTTCGAAAATATCTGCGAAAAAAGTGATCTCTCCCTGTAGAAAAGTGTCCAGTGCAAGATGAAGGAATGAATGCTTTTGGCGGATTTTTCAGGTATTTGTCGTCCGAAGGGTCGAGCTTCGAAACGATACCGATCTCGTGAAAGTCCATCAACTCTGTCGAAAGTTTTAGGCATAAATACAAACATGCATGCATACATATGTACATACTACCCACTAACAGACAGGTAAGATATATGTACTAGATCTGTATATTTACAAACCAATTTTTTGCAACGCTCTATATAAATAAGAATAAAAAAACATCATAATTTAATAATCTATTATGCAAATCTCACCTGTCTGTTTAAATGTATGTATGTATGTCTGCCTAAAACTTTCGACCGAGGCAATGGATTTTCACGATTTTTCGTTTTGGAGCTCGACACTTCGGACGACAAATATCGAAAAATTGGTAAAAACATTAATTCCTTCACCCTCAATTTGACACATTTCTACAGGGAGGAATCGCTTTTTCGATTGACTGCTCTTAATTTTAACTTTCGCCACTTCTGGTTTGGCGATGGGTAAAACAGCCAAGACGTCAGTTTTTTTTCCATTTTTTCTTCTTCCCAATACGGGCTCAAGCTTGCCTGCTTACTACCGAGTCTAGTCTTCTACTATTTTTTTAGGATGTCTCACGTATTTTTTTTTCCATGAAGAAATCACATTTTTCTCTTTTATTTTCAATCGAAAATTCTGTATTGAAGACAATATCTTGTGGACGTGTGAATCGATGCTGTTCTCTAGACTTATTCACTGAGAAAATATCACATAGATATGTACTCGCGAAATCAAGGCCACTCTACATAATAAAAATAATTTCTTGATTAATGGCGGGTGCTACCTTGACTCTAAAGTATACCTTTCTAATTCCAACAATCTCGCAAGGGGTGTTAATACTGGGTTGTGCAGAAATAGCAGATGCTTTTGAACTGATATTACTCTTCCTTATATTATTAGAAATACATAAAAAAGGTACCGATTTTTGCAAAGATATAACATTTCATAATTAATCAAATAATTATGTTGTGTCTTTCGAATAAAAGTTTAAAATATAGACAATTAAAAAAAGTATTTTGCATAGAGGAGCTACGTGAAAAGTAATCAGTCAGTCATAGTTGTTCAGAGAGAATTTTATCAACATTTGAACTTTACTTGAAATCAGGTAGTTCCCATAAGAAACACAAGTCTAAACTGAGTCCATTCTATTTGCACAGATGTTACACTGCAGGAACAAAAGTTTCTTGTGCCACCAAAAATAGTAAGTATCCTACATAATGTGGATCACGTTCGAGAGTAACAATTTCCAGGTATCAGAAGCAATCTGCTCTGAAACATACTGTTTGCTCTATAAGACGAATATTACATGAAACGCACTATTTTTATCCATACAGAGTTATCATTACACAAAAGTTTAATAAAGCGGACTATGAAAAGCGGCTTTACTTCGAATGTCAGCTGAAGGAGATTTTCGAAACAAATGCCAACCTCAGTTTTAATTAGTAATGCAGCCCATATTCATGTGGATGGGGTTGTTACTGAACAGAACTGTAGCTATTAGGCTAGAGAAAATGCTAAAGAACTGCATAAAAAGACACTGCATAACAGCAGTATCGTGCGCTATAGGGGAAACTGAACAGATTGCACTTTATTTTTTAAACATAATGCTAAAAATCCTTTTACTGTTGACCAAGAACATTACACCCACGTAATCAATAATTCCTTCATACCTGAGTTAAGACAACATTCTATTCAAATCCGACGTATATGGCTATAGTACATACCTCCATGGATTCGATAGATGAACGGTCTCTTTGCAGAGTTGTTAAAATCCATGGCCTTTCCCGTCCCCGGATTTGTTCAAATGTGATTTTTTTTTTCTTGTGGATATATGGTAAGGGACGCGTTTATCAGAAACGTTCACGTAACATTGAAGAATTAAAGTGATTCGTTTTGTAATTGCAAAAATAGACAAAGACCTGTTTGCTGAGAATGAATGCAAACTTCCAATTCATTCATAGCGGTATCACCAACAACTGGCATCACATTAATAATACCATATGTCACACTTGACGTTATTAAATGACAAACCTTTTTTAAATAAACCGACAATTTTTATTTGTTTTTGATAACATATTATATTTCATGATTAAAAAAAATAACATCTTTTATTTCTGCCTCATTCTGTACAAAGCAACTTCGAGCTATTTTCCGCGATAACAATTTGAAAGTCTGTGTTACTCAGATCGATTTTAAAGAAGATCTTTCCTCTGCTTAATACAAACTCCTTCGGAGCTAGAAAGTGAGTAATAATAATTTTATTAACATTGAGTTCAAACCCGTGCTGAAGTTTGTGCAAACGCTGAACTTTTTTGTCTTATTTTTTTATATAGACGTTAAGAGTTGGCCGTTGACTGAATTCAACTTTTGATAGAATGCTAACTTTTCACATCTTTAAGATCTTCTCTCAGAACGGGGCATTTCCTTTGTTTTTTCCTGAATATTGGCTTGATATATATTTGAGTTCCAATCTGGCTGACATTTTTGTGCGGTGAGAAAGAAGGTCATTTTTCTCTACAATGAGAACTTGTACGTTCAATTCTGTTGCAAATCAAGTAAGTTTTTTTTTTCTGTGGTATGTATAGTCTTTTACGCAATTCAGTGCAACGCACCGATAAACTGGACTTGATTGTTACTTATTTTGATTTTCTGCTAACTGTCTTTTTTGTCTGCGAAGTGATAATGTTTTTTGTTGTTTTTTTTCAATTCTTTTCTGGGGAATTCATTTGTATTTTATGTATTTTCTTAGATTCTCCTATGAATTATTTTTAGCGCTTGTTGGCAGTATTCGACCAACTTACAGATACCACTTCTTGTAGACAATAGACATTCAAATCGTAATTACTTCGTTCAGCGATTTTAAACTTGTAAATAGATTTGTAAACTATTGATGCAAATATGAAATAATCTTCGCCACCTTTCTTGGTAAAAATCACGCATTTTTAGCGTTTATGAAAGACCAGTGTTTTCGGTCTGAAAAAGTCTGTCAAGAGTTCTATGCATTCAAAGTAAAGCCACGCGGTTTCTGTGGTAAAATGTAATCAACGAATTTGGTGTGTTGTGTAGATCCTAGTTTTCGAAGACATATAGGATTTTTAGAGTCCAGTAATCAGCACAATCACACCTATACCGGTACTAATACTTTCTAAAATACGAAGTTATATTTTGTCTTCAGTCTGAGGTATAAATGTAACGTCTGTAACGTTTTTCACAGCGTTTTGTAAGAACGCTGTAATTATTTTTGTAACTTGTTTTTTTTATTTATAACAGTCTGTAGTGATTAGTTGGTTTCCTCATGTTCTCACAGTAACATCTATTTTTTATTAATGTGGCTGTAGAAGTAACAGTCTTTGTAAGTAGCCCAGAATATATAGAAGAGAGGGAACATTCTTTTAGTGTTTAAATTACCTGTAGAATTTTTTTTAATAACCTGTAGTGTTATAAAAATACTGGCAGTGCTCCCCGTTTACATCTATGAACTGTTGGGCACTTTTAACAATGTTCTTCTCTGGTGATTCTCCTGATAGCGTTCGTAATGTTCTCCCTTAGTTGGTCTAGATTATGAAAATTATTTGCACGATCTTTTTGTTTTAAAGTCTCTCAAAGATAAAAATCATATAAGGAACAAGTCCGCAGAACATGGTGGCCGTAACTCTTTGCTTATTGTTTTCTTTTCCGTAAACATGTCATGAACTCCTGTCAGTGATCTGTCAGACGTGTGGAATGTAACGCTATCTTGTTGGAAAAATAATTGCATTTTGTCTTGTGGTGTCAGTTGGTCGATAAGAGAAAGATTAACGAGATCGAGCTACTTTTTAGTGAGCCGCTTAATCCGAAAATAACTTTGATTAAAGTTTATAGAAATCGGTCTCTTTTAAAGTGAGCTACCCCTCTCTCTCTCCTCTACACACACACACACACACACACACACACACACACACACACGCACACACACACACGCACATATATATATATATATATATATATATATATATATATATAAACACACACATATATATATGTATGTATATATATGTATGACTAGAAGGGGTAATAGAAATATAGAAGGATTCTTTAAATGTCGAGTTTTCGACATAATAAAAAACATGCAGATGGATCTTTGATACAAAGGAAAAATCTTAATAATAAAAAATATATACTAACACAGAGTTGTGGATCAATTTGAGACGAGAAAATACAGTGAAAGGTGTAGGCGTTATGAAAACCTATCGCATCCGTGTCTTGTTCCCTAGCACAACACTCCTGTTCTGATGAGAAGCACTAGGCTTCAAAATGCCGAGCATAAAGGGCTTTTATAACTTGTAGACACTGTATTTTATTCTTTTGTATCAAATAAACTTTATACATCAGTATATATTTTTCTATTATCAATATTTCTACTCTTCTATAGATAAACATATATATATATATATATATATATATATATATATATATATATATATAAAGAGAAATGGTAAGAGGGGTTTACGACATATTTTTTGCGTGACTGATGTGAACGCAAATCATATAATAATATTGTACTGTTTGCAGCAATATTAAATTCAGTTTATCAGGGTTTTGTTATAGCCTTCAGAGTCAATGGATAAAGCCTGCATGGGTTTATGCTAATGTAATCGTGAAGAAAGTATGGTTCTAAACTCAACCACACTTCTGTATCGAAACTGTTTAACTCCAACAGGAAGGAGAACTGGAAAAATGATTAAATAAGCGGGGAGAACATAAAGCACTAGGCATTCGCAAATAGTCACCAATTTATTCCTTTGTTTAATCATTTATTATTTCACTATTTATTACTCAGCTTCGTTTCACTTCGGTGATATAAACAAGTGCTATTATCTCGTTTATACTTGTTCAAGCATTCGTGGTAATTTACATTAAGTTAGTATACATATGGAAGTAGGGTTCTATACTTAAGCCACCGAGAGTTGAATATTTTGATATATATTTGTTTTTTTTTATCAAACTGATATCATTATTTTTTATAAATGTTCGTAGCAGAAGTTTACAGTCGATTTTTTTTTAAATTTAGTTACAATAGTCGGCATCTCTGAAGATTTTTCTCACAGAAAGTTGTTGAATATATAAAGAAAAACTACTTTGATGTTCGCACTAAAATGCATTATGTTTATTCAGCAGAATTCATGAAAATATGCCTGTTATAAGAAATCACTTTATTGAAGATGTACTCGGTGTTAACTGATATTAAACGCAACGTTGGATTAATAAAAATTGGGAATTAAAAAAAACGGTAAGAATTTGAGACATATGCATTCGACTATTATGGTTATTTTTTTCTAAACAGGTAACTTCTCGTAAGTAAAAAAAACATACACGAGGTAAAATCTAAACTAAAAACTTAAGACAGTGAATCAATTACGATGACCATTAAGCCAGTTTGACACGTTTTTTAAAGTGTTTTTAAACCCACTGAGACTTAACATAATCTGAACGATTCGCGCATGAGTAGTCGTTAAACAGTCGACAAACATAAAAATCCTATTGCTCCTAAGTAACAACTTTTTAATTTTGACCCATTGGCAGCCCTAGTGCCAGATGAAAACTGATTACAAATTTTCCACATGTGTGAATTCCTTATATACCAAATTTCAAGTCTTTATATCTAAATTCGTTGAGTATATAGGTTTAGAAGTGTCATCACACACATTCTCACTTTTATAGATATACAGGATATAAATAATTGAAAGCGCCCATGCCTCAAACGGCTAGATGTTTTAAATTTACGAATTTTAAAATTTATTCTCGATACTAGAATATGTAA
The DNA here is from genome assembly GCF_053919585.1 of Euprymna scolopes. Classification (NCBI taxonomy): domain Eukaryota; kingdom Metazoa; phylum Mollusca; class Cephalopoda; order Sepiida; family Sepiolidae; genus Euprymna; species Euprymna scolopes. Next base: position 42,011,381 of record NC_136518.1, read on the forward strand.
TTTTTCAAAATTTTTATAGTCACTCTTTATCGAAACGATTTATAGAGAGTGGACATTGAACTGTAGGTTTATTTTTATACACCTCGTAAATTTGGACCTCTTTATGTTCATTTTAATCCTGGTATACCATGAGGTATATTTCTGAGAAAGAGGTAAGATGTATCGTAATATGAATCCATCCATTTATTTTCTTTGACAAGTGATTGGCCTTGTGGTGATATAATTTAGATACTTACATCAAACGCACTAACGTAATGTATGAAACCATTTCAATAAAAATATTTAGCATATGATCCATTACAGAAGGAGGCCAAAACAAGAGAGTATTTAGTATATTGACATGAAAGTCTTAATTTCCGTTTACATTTGAAGTCACTTATTTTACTTGTGACGCATCAAGCATTCCCTGCACTCTAATCGAAGTACTTTATCAAAGTGCATTGATTAGTGGTTAATTAATCAATGCATGGCCAATCCAACGATAAAACATTACTCTGTCACCAGTTATACTCTAAATAGTGGATAACCGTGCATACACATGAGTACATGATTGCTAAGGAAATCTTATATTGTCAAGTATGATATATATATATATATATATATATTATGTCATCTCGTTGATTTTAATGAGAACAGTTTAAGTGATATATACCTTAATTTATGAAACAAAAGAATGTCTTGAAAATAAGATCAACAGTACAAACAGACGAGAGTAGACGTCAACCGAACGTTTCCATTCAAGCTACAAATATGTATTTGCGACTTTCAAATAATTTGATGCTAGCGAATCATGATTGCTATTTTAGCGCATTTATCGCCAAGGTGATATATTGTATATTTGAACACAAGTAATGTTCCAATGTAATTCTTTCGTATACTTTGTAAAGATGGTTATGTATTTTTGTCTATTGAAGAAGAGGAATATCTCATATTTAAATCTAAATTGTCCGTTAAGAAGAAAAGCAATAATAGGATATATAGTTTAGCCGGAAGTTTAAAAGTGTCTTCTGGCGGTTCTGGATCGACACACGATTACGAGCAATGTTAAGTAAAGTTGTTATTTGTCCTTTCGCAACCTGGCGTCATATAAATCATTAACTTTCTAGTCAACTCGTTTTGCTTTCTTTCTATGTAAATAATATTTTCAATGTAATGCTACTGTTTGGCCTTTGGGACAAGATCAAGGTGTAGTATCTGTTCCGGCAGATGCTGCAAGCTATGACTAGCTATGACTAGCAAAGACCAGATGTGGGGGCAACCCCACATGCCTGACCATTAACCAGCTCCCATTTCCCACCTCTCGGGAGCTGGTCCCCTTTTTCCCTTCCCCCTCCCTTCACTCCTCACATTAAAAATCGGCCTTGTGCCTAATTTGCTCGGTGGGGGAGCAAATAAATACCATCTGTTCCGGCAGATACTGCAAGCAAATACCATATGTGGAGGCACTCCGACATATAAGACCTATGTCAATGTAGGGGAAACCCTTCATATCAATTGTCACTATCCAGCTCCCCTACTCCCCGGGGACTCGGTCCCCATTTCCTCTTCACTCCTTACATTAAAAATCGGTTTTGTGCCTAATTTGCTCAGTGGGGGAGTAAATAAATACCAACCCCAGATATAAGACCTTGGTCAATGTAGGGGAAACCATTAATACTAATTGTCAGTATCCAGCTCGCCTACTCCCCGAGAGTTGGTCCCCATTTCCCCTTCACTCCTCACATTAAAAATCGGTTTTGTGCCTAATTTTCTCGGTGGGGGAGCAAATAAATACCTCAAAGTGTAGTATCTGTTCTTCAGATGCTGCACTTCAATTTCTTATTCCCTGTCAGTGGAGGAGAAATACTTTGCGACTGATACAGTTTTTATTTTTGTTCCTTTTCTCCACATTAAAAAACGACCCTGGTGTCTAACTCTGTCCCTTGAGGAGGCATTTTAAATAGATACTGTTAAACGCGAACCTCTAACTTATGTTTAAGAAGTCAATCAAATAAAAGTGATATGCTTTTCTAGGCCTTTTTTAAAGAGTCTCTATAAGTCGCTCAGTATATTTCGAGTATTTAATGGATAGTCCAGATATAGTTTATTACCCAACTCCGGATATATTTGTTTCATTGAACCAGACACAAATAGATAAAATCTGATGTTGTTCCCAACCGGAAGACATGTTTTATTACAGTTGAAATCAAATGTTACCTCATCGAAGAATATACTTGTTCCGATATGCTCTTCGCACTTACTTCCGCATTAGATTAACAATCAAAGCCGTATACCCAATCTGTTGCATCTGTTGCTGGGAAACTAGCTGTCTGGGTCTATTGCTCCTTTAAGTATCTACCCTCATCTGGTACGTATATAAGTGGCAGATACGTCGACTAAGTGAATACTGCTCGCACCTTTGGAGAGGTCTCCCGCATAACACTCGTTTTTTTATAGTGACAGATTAAAGCATTTGATTTTGATATTCAGTGTTTTAATGGATTATTATTTTTTCTACTCTACAACCTATTTCTAAAGAGGAAGACGTAGCTAGTCTATTTCACTCATCGTTTATCAAAAAATCAAAACAGTGAAGGTTTTTTTTTCCTCATTATATGTGGCAAACGTCAAATATAATTCTTATAGAGAACTTTTCTTTGCAAAGGCTCTGCATATGCGAAACATAACCACAGAATTGTGTCCCGCTGATACCTACATGGTCGTCTTCAAATCCAATTCAACCATTACAAAAATACTACAGAAAAGTAATTACGATGAGTAATGGGAAATAGCCATGCTACTACACACTTAATTTTTCTCGTCTTCCAACTGTAGGTCCTGGATATGACCTTAAACTATATCCGATGGTGAGGCCCCAGCTTGTGGGCTTTGGGGAGTGTTGAGCCACCTTTTAATTGCCATTGCTTCCAAGTTGACTCTGGCCTGGAGTGTTAGTTCCTGTTAGACTCCCAATTATGGGGTAAATAGAAACTGACTTGGGAAAAAAAGTATATTCTATTAAAAAAAATCATTCAAAATCACTTAATTCGGCATAAAATAACCTGAAAATGGTTGATATGCCGTAAAACAAAAACAACAAACAAATCCAACTGTATATTAATTAGGTTTAATATTCTTATCATCGAGTGACTCTTGGACTTGATAAATAGTGGCCTAAAAAGGAAAACAATACGTATTACAAAATAGAATAATCATCCATGCTCTTTTTTGTTCGAATGTAAACCTCCATCACAATATGTTGTTACTGTAGCGTATCTCTATAGCAGAGTTAAAATAGCAACACAAGTTTATACATCAAGGCTGCAGTGTTCTGTTTAGAAATAAGTTTGCCGACACACAGGAACGTTTGAGATTTCAGGGGAACGTAGGACCAGATTTTCGAAATAATCATAGACAATGCGCTCATGGGTAAATTATGCATATTTTAACAACCTGGAGCCTAATAACTTACTTTTACTCAATCCTACCGACAATACTTTTTTTTATTAATATTACATTACGCACTTTGTTATAATTTACTTCCTGAAATTACGCAAGAAGCTTGCGCATCTGTGAGCGTCACCATTCGACAATATGCAAACAGTAGGGTAAAATTGAGATCAACAAGGTGTGTTAATTCGTCAACATTGAAATATAATTCCCGATGAGTGGCATTGTGTTTCACAGTCGACATTTCTATTGAATAGACTATTAAATGAAAATAATTGAATAACGGAATGAGAATTCGAACCAAATAGAATCATAAACGAGGTGAATGTGATCGAGTAAAGATTGTAGCTGAAATCTAATCATATTTCAGACATTGAAGAAAATGGTGTCCAACGGCAATTTGCCGTCCAATGTAAACAACCGCTTGAGGACAAAAAAGATATTGCTTAATCGATTGAATATACGCACATGAACGAACGGAGGAATATCTCACAGAGAAGTAAACACACATGCACACACGTTGTGCTATATATATATATATATATATATATATATATATATATATATATACATATATATAACTGAAAGATATCGCCTAATCGATTGAATATACGCACAAGAACGACCGAATGGAAATCGCATACAGAAGTAAATATTTGTGCACACACACACACACATACATGCACATAAATATATATGTGTGTGTGTGTGTGTGCGTGTGTGTGATACATATATATACAGAAACGTCTATTTGTACACATATGTGTGCATATGATATATATGCATATATATATATATATATATATATATGATATATATACAGACATATATACGCATGTGATATGTATATATATATATGTGTGTGTGTATGTGTGTGTGTGTGTTATGGTAAAATAAGATGTTCAATTATATTTTACTGTCGCGTATCCCAATTATTTTAGCTTAGGAGCTCAATGTATGTTACATATAACAACAGACCATATATGAAAGAATAATAGTATAGATACATTTCAACATTTGAATATTTACTTTTCATGCTAAACAGCCTCTCCACTCTGTTAAAATTTCTGAACATGATTTAAAGGCTGTTTTGTTATGCACAAACAGTTGCATTTATTACATCGTACTGACTGTTTTCTTGCATATACTCCTCAGTAAAAAATATAAATTATTTGCTAAGAAATAAAAAAAAGGCATGGCATGAGGCTTTCCCAAGACGGAAGCCATTCATTTCATATTTTTAATGGAGAGTAGTAGAGCACGTATTGTGGATGCGTTATCGGCAGCTCCCTTTACTTTCGCTTCTCTTTATTTGTCCCTCAGTCCTAGTTTTTTAAAGAGTGATTTTTCTGCCAAATGGAGAAAAAAAAAAGCTGTGTTCTAGGTTGGCAGTATTCTGGGCGAACAGTCGCCAGAGATATAGGAAATTTTCTGTTTTTTTATCTATCTTTGTAGCCATGTTACTAGTAAGGGTGCTGGAGGAAAATGTTTTATCTGGGCTGACGTTATTCGCCTGATAGTCAGGGACCCGAACATTGGATTAACTACTAAGGAAGCTGTCCTATCAGCAAGTGCAAAGTACTGGGGCTGCTGTATTTCCATTTGGTGAATGGATTCTGGGCCATGCACTAGCTTCTGATGGGGCCTCTCGATGCCATATTAGTGGGTAATTGTTACGGCTTTACCTTATCATGTGCTATAAAAATAATAATTTCTTCGTTTCTTTTTCTCTCTTTGTTTCCCTCTCTGTCCTGCTCTAATCAAGTCTGACGACCTTCTTCAGAAATTCCAAATCTCCAGCATGACAAGTTTCAAAAAAAAATACACGATTAAATCCGGATCTCCAACTTCCAACGTAGACCCCCACTACCATGTCTCCTTCTCCACCATCAGGGGTCTACGTTCTAACCTTCCAGAGAGTGAAACTCAATTACCGTAGACTAAACCAGATCTATTATTTCTAAGTGAAACTGGCATTGGACGGACGATTTCCCTAGATGAGTTCGTAATTAAAGGATACTCTAACTTCCAAATCTGAACCCCAAGATCGCCATGGCATGGAATATGTGCCTATATTAAAGATGGCTCTCCATGTGGGAGGGATATCTCCCGAGACGATCCTAACTTACTCTATATGTGATCCGGGTTGAACTTGCTCACACTACTGCGTTTATATTTACTCTCTATTGCCCCCACAACAGTGGAGTTACTATCTTCAAAAGCATATCCGAAAATATTGACCACGTCCTATCTGCTTATCCTTCAGCTAACATTCACGTTTGCGGAGACTTCAATGTTCACAATGTGGAATTGTAAACCCACTCAAACTAAACCGATGATGAGGGGAGGTTCTGTCATGATTTCTCCATTGCTTATGGCCTAACTCAGATTGTTCACGAGCCCACCCGTGTGCTCGACAATGATGGCCAGTAGGCGAATCTTTTGGACCTTTTTCTCACAAATTTCCCTGAACGATGTTCAGTTTCCATTCTGTCTCCTCTTGGATCTTCCGACAACTCTATTTTATAAGAAGATAAAAATAAAGTGTAATAAGTCCTCAGAGGTACCTCTCCATGTACGGAAGCTATCCCAGTCAGCCATAGTATATCGATACACTATGGTTGAATGAGATAGCTTGCGTACATTTATATCAGAGCTAACTCTGCATTCCATGTTTAAAAAGGATGTGTCATCCATAGTATCATTAATTGTAGGTATAGAACCTTTCATACCCTAAAAAAAGTTCCAGCAAAAACCTAAAAGCCAGCCATGTTTCTCTCCAGAATGTGCTTCTGCGATTGCACACAGAAATCACTTTTTTCATTGCTTTCAACGTAATAGATGTATGGAGACTAAAGTCGCTTTTAGGACTGCTAGCAACCATTGTAAGAAAGTAATAAAGAAAGCAAGAGAGTTGTATGCTCAATCTGTTAAGTCAAAAGTAGCTGAGAAGCGGCTTGGTTCCCACCAGTTTTGGCAAATAGCAAACAGGATCCTGAACAGAAGCGTGTGCTCTATCCCAACTATCATCAATGAACCTGAGGTAATCTCATCAGCTTCAGACAAAGCCAAACTCTTTGCCAAGAACTTTGAAGCTAATTCTACCCTTTGGAACCAAGGCCGCAACCCCCCAATATGTCCTCCTGTGTTGGAAAACACGCTATGTGATATACAAATATCTGTACGTCATGTTGCCAAGCTAATCAAAAAACCTTGATTCCAGTAAAGCAACCGGCGCTGATGGTATTCCCATTATAGTACTAAAAAAACTTCAACCAGAACTTACCCAACTGTTTAAACGTTGCCTTAAGGAGAATTGCTTTACATCACCCTGGAAAATCTCATCAGTGTGCCATTAACAATTCAGGTGATCGCTCATCCCCCCTCTCAGTACAGGCCAATAAGTCTCCTGTGCGCCATGAGTAAGTTGCCGGAATCTGTGTTAAATAAAGAAGTAATCAACGATCTCAGCAAAAATAACCTTCTTAGTGACACACAATGTGGTTTCCGTTCTATTAGATCTACAGCAGATGTGCTTACAGTCATATCTTATAGGATTAGCGAATCTCTCGACGGAGACAACCTTTCTAGGGCAATTGCTCTTGACATATCAAAGGCCTTTGATAGGGTCTGGCATAAAGGTTTACTTCACAATTTCTCCAGCTATGGTATAGCTGGAAATGTCTTCTCAATTATTAAATCATTTCTCTCTGATAGGTTCATAAGAGTAGTAGTTGATGGGCAAAAATCAGAAGCTCACAATATTAATGCCGTAGTCCCTCAGGGGTCCATTCTAGACCCAATTCTTTTCCTGATCTGCATTAATGATCTTCCAAATCACATCATTTGTAGACATTTATGCTGATTACACTACCATCTATGCTAGCACATCTAAAACCGTAAGCGACGAATTTCTCACCGATTCTCTCTCCTCTGATCTTGAGCACGTGGTACAATGAGGAAACGAGTGATTGGTTACTTTTAATGCATATAAAACCAAGCTTCTATCTTTACATCATCAATGTTCTGATCCCCATCTGGCATCAATTGAAATGAATTGCTCTCGTTTTGGGGCGGCGTCATGCTTTGACAAGCGTCTGGGCTTGACCTTTACTCCTGATCTGAAATGGAACCCGTACATCTAATCTGTTTCCAAGGCCGCTGGGAAAATGGTGGGATTCTTCTATCTATCCAGTATATATATATCACTGTTGATGGAATTGTCTATCTATATAAGAGCTAGGTACGTCCAAGGCGGGAGTATTGTTGCCGCATGTGGGCAGGAGCTGCTACAAAGGACTTGCACTGCCTTGATAGAGTTCAAAATAGACTTCTTAGCCTTGTAGATGTATTTGTCAATTTCCTTAACCTCTATCTCACAGAAGAGATGCTGAGAGTTTGTCTCTGCTATATCGTTATTTTCATGGCAAGTGCTTCAATCTTTGGTCCCTCTTCGCCAAACTTTCACAAGAAACACTCGTCTAACTGAGAACATTATCAATAATCCCCTACTCTTTATCTGTGTCTAAACCTAAACGTAGATTCCAAGAACAAAGCTTCTTTCTTAGAAGTGCATGCCTGTGTGACTGTTTTCCGTTTTCCTGCTTTCCAGCTGACCACAATCTGATTGTCTTCAAGTTCAACGTTAACAAGTTCTTGATGAGCCGGTCCACTTTAGTCAACAAATTTGAATTTCCATTACTAACGATTACTATATTTTCCAATTGACTACTGTACCCTCTTTCCCCTTATCCTCGCGTACTCTATGGGCATTATAAGTGGTTATTCCCATGTAAAAAAATGACTAAAATAATACCAGAAGAAAGAAAAAAAAGAACGAAAATTCATCGGTGGCCCAGATCGTGTGTTTGTTCCGGCAGCTATATTTTGCCGAAATAAACGAACTATGTTTAGTGTTCCTATGAATTTTCTTTTTTTTCTTTTCTCTTTTTTTTGACCTTATATTGTCATGCATTTTACTTTCTACAAAAAAGATGTTTAACTTTAATAGTAAATAAGCCTATAATTCTTAGTACGAATTGATTTCAAATTTTACAGGACTATTTAATATACATATATTATGATATTAAATTATTTTATTGAATTTTTTGACAAATAGTAAATAATGTGTATTATTGAAAAAAATCCACACAGG
>NC_136518.1:42024964-42029964 GCF_053919585.1 Euprymna scolopes
ATTGTTATCAATTGTAAAATGTTATTAAATTTAATATCCTAGTTATATAGTATAGTATTATAGTTTATTTACACGCACATACATATATGTGTGCATATATATTTATATATTTATATATATATTTATGCATACACACACGTATAATGAGTTCGTACTTACACTAAATAAATTTTAGAAACAGGTGGCAAAGAGTTTTTCTAAAAACGTTTTCTGATGGATTATAATAATTTTATTCTTTTGTAATTTTATCAATTAAATGTCTTTTTGCTTGAATAAAGTGATTTATGAGTTATCAATCACTTACATGTAAGAATCAGGTGGCGTATATTCATATTGTATGGTACTCCTACTCTACAAAAAAAATCTTGGACTTATTTACTTTCATGAGAGTGGTAATTAAGTATTTTAGAAACAAAATTCCATTCCAGATTAATATTACCAACAAAACAAAATTTTATTCCAGATTAATAGTACCAACAAAAAAAAATTTCATTCCAGATTAATATTACCAACAAAACACAATTGTATTCCAGATTAATATTACTAACAAAACAAAATACAATTTCAGATTAATATTACCAACAAAACAAAAGTTCATTCCTGATTAATATTACCAACAAAACAAAATTTCATTCCAGATTAATATTACCAACAAAACAAAATTCCATTCCAGATTAATATTACCAACAAAACAAAATTCAATTCCAGATTAATATTACCAACAAAACAAAATTCAATTCCAGATTAATATTACCAACAAAACAAAATTCAATTCCAGATAATTATTACCAACAAAACAAAATTCAATTCCAGATCAATATTATCAACAAAACAAAATTCAATTCCAGATTAATATTACCAACAAAACACAATTCCATTCCAGATTAATATTACCAACAAAACAAAATTCCATTCCAGATTAATATTACCAACAAAATTCCATTCCAGATTAATATTACCAACAAAACAAAATTCCATTCCAGATTAATATTACCAACAAAACCAAATTTCATTCCAGATTAATATTACCAACAAAACAAAATTCAATTCCAGAGTAATATTACCAACAAAACAAAATTCCATTCCAGATTAATATTACCAACAAAACAAAATTCCATTCCAGATTAATATTACCAACAAAACAAAATTCAATTCCAGATTAATATTACCAACAAAACAAAATTCAATTCCAGATTAATATTACCAACAAAACAAAATTCCATTCCAGATTAATATTACCAACAAAACAAAAGTTCATTCCAGATTAATATTACCAACAAAACAAAATTCAATTCCAGAGTAATATTACCAACAAAACAAAATTCCATTCCAGATTAATATTACCAACAAAACACAATTCAATTCAAGATTAATATTACCAACAAAACAAAATTCCATTCCAGATTAATATTACCAACAAAACAAAATTCCATTCCAGATTAATATTACCAACAAAACACAATTCAATTCAAGATTAATATTACCAACAAAACAAAATTCCATTCCAGATTAATATTACCAACAAAACAAAATTCCATTCCAGATTAATATTACCAACAAAACAAAAGTTCATTCTAGATTAATATTACCAACAAAACAAAAGTTCATTCCAGATTAATATTACCAACAAAACAAACGTTCATTCCAGATTAATATTACTAACAAAACAAAATTCAATTCCAGATTAATATTACCAACAAAACAAAATTCAATTCCAGATTAATATTACTAACAAAACAAAATTCAATTCCAGATTAATATTACCAACAAAACAAAAGTTCATTTCGGATTAATATTAGCAAGAAAACTAAATTTCATTTCAGATTAATATTAGCAGAGCGAAATGACCGATTATTATTATTTATTTATTTCCTTAGTAATCTATCAGGCCATGAAACTATTATGTTTTTGTGGACTTCTAAATTTATAATTGCTTTTAAAAAGTTCATCACAAGATCAACTGCTTTTGTATTTTTTAGTATTTAAAATAGCAGGATTCTCTTTTGTTTGTGCTTTCATTTTTGATAAGAAATTTGATCGCCACCGCATTCTGCGTATTAGTTCATCTGTTTAATTTAATCATAAGTCACTTCCGGTTTGGCGGTGGTTGTAACAGTAAAGACGTCAGGGTTTTTTTCTCGTTCTTGTCCTCCGTCTTGTCGGGTTTGAGCCTGCCATCCTACTACCACTCTCTTTTTTTTTTTTTTGCTCAACATACACATCCATCGTATGTGAACCAATACTTTTCCATTTTCTTGTTTTTGTAGTTGAGTAGCATTCAAACCTGATTTTTATTCTATTTTTTTACGATGGACACACGTGCAAATATTTGTTACGAAATTGTTATCAATTGTAAAATGTTATTAAATTTAATATCTTATCTATATGGTATAGTATTAATATTTTATTTACACGCACATACATATATATATATATATATGTATACACACGTATAATGAGTTCGTACTTATACAATATATATATATATATATATATATATATATATATATATATATATATATATATATATAGTTTAAAGAAGCTTTGAATAAAAAAATGCAAAAATAAAGAATGCAGTTTAAATTTCCGGAAGGAAAAAAAATTAACTTTAACCTATCGCAGGCTTAGCACCTACATAATCCAACTTCTAAAACGTTTATGATGACAAAAGAGAATTCTTTTATATAAGGAGAAAGAAAGCCATTAACTAAAGTTGTAAAATAGAAATAGACTTAGCACTTGCATCAGCCGATTTCGCAAAAGTCTATAATTTACAAAAAGAATGTAACTACATGAGGATGAAAAGAGAAAACCTTAACTAAAATTTTGTAAATAGAAAACGGGGAGCATCAGCTGCTTACCATGTAGCTTTTCTGGAGATTTAAAAACAGGACAGCTATTAAATACATGGCTCACCAGTGGATAATAGCACTTGCCAATAAAAACAAATGTAAACTAATACGGTTACTATTTTTGCTAATATATCAAAAGAAAATTGATAAATTAAATAAAAAATAAATAAAAAGATAAACTATTAATAAGTAAATTTAGGATTACAAGATCCATTCTGCGACATGTTTAATAACATATAAATGCTATGAGAATAAAAATGCATAAAAGCTTAAGTACCTTAGGCACCAGATATATATATATATATATATATATATATATATATATATATATATTACAAGCTGGTCACCACTTATTAAAGCCCGGAAGCCACTCAGGAATAAAGGGTATTGTAAGTACAGTACGTTAGTGTGGAGATTTAATAAAGTGTCTACTAAAGGGAGCGGTTCATCAGGAATTTGTTTACGTTGGACTTGAAGACATCCAGGTGGTATTCAGGTGGGAAGCAGGCAGACGGAACAGAGTTCCACAGGCGTGCAGTTCTAAGAAAGAAGGTTTGTTCATATAATCTACGTTTTGATTAAGGCATAGATAAAGAGTGGGGAAAGTTTTTGACAGTGGATTCAGCTATATGTATATATATATATATATATATATATAGGTATATGTACACAAATATATATAGGTACATATATATATATATAGGTACATATATATAGGTACATCTATATATAGGTATATATATATATATATAGGTACATATATATAGGTACATATATATAGGTATATATATATGTATATATATAGGTATATATGTATATATATATATATAAATTTAAAAAAAAAACACAAAATAACAACAAAAGGATATCTACTCTTCCCATAAAGAGAAGGGGTAAACCGGCGGTCAATCATGCCTTTGTCCTGTAAGTGCCTGCCAATTGGTTGATTAAGATGGGCGGTGCAACTAGAAAGCTGATTTGCTAACAAAAACCTCAATAGCATGTGCGTATATATAAACTCGCGACAACCACAACTTTTCGCATTACCACGAGAATGAAACGCGAAATATTCTGTGTAGCTTAATCGTCATATCTTCCTATGTAGACACACACACATATATATACATAAATACATACATATATATACATATATATATATATATATATATATATATATATATATATTAGTCATGATCATATTTGGCACGGTTCAATAAAAACCTTATTTTGTCTAAAAAAATCACTCAGAAAGGGTCACATCAAAGCAAATCACAAAGTATAATGCATATTTTGAACTGCTCTTTCCAACTAAACAATTGAATTAAAAAAAATGTATAATAAATGAATTGCAAACGATATTTTAAAATCCCGTTGTTCAAATTTATTGGCACCGTAATTTTAATGATCGATTGTATGTAATTTATCCTTAATTACTTGCTAAAGTCATTTATTATAATATTTCACTAACTTGTAGCATTCTTCAGTAGTAAATTAAGCTATTACTCCTTAACTTAGCGAGATGTGTAGGCTTCCTTTCCATTACCCTCAATTTTAAATTCCTCCACAAATTTTCAATGGGATTTAGGTCCGATCTCTGGGATGGCCTCTCTAAAACATTGATATAAGTTGTCTTAAAGCCATTTTTTTCATCAGATTCGCCGAATGCTTTGGATCATTATCTTGCATGAAGCACCAAGGTCGACTAAGTGACAGCTCTCTAGCAGAGTCTTGTAGGTTTTCATTCAGGATTTTAACGTAATCCTCCCTATTCATGATGCCTGTGACCTTAACAAGTCGTCCTGGTCCAGTGACAGCAAAGCCTCCAAAAACATAAAACTGCATCTGCCGTGATTCACAGTTGGTATGGTGTTTTTAGACAAGAAGGCTTCGTCAGATTTCCTGTAAACAGAAGAAGCACTATTATGGCCGATTATCTCAAATTTCCTTTTGTCGGACAATATAACATTTTTCCAGAAGGCAGCATCTTCTGTCAATATGGCGCTTTGCGAACTCTAGCCTTGCTTTCAGATGCACAGGTTTCAATAATGGAGTCTTCCTCGGCTGACATGCTTTCAAACCAGGTCTCTTCAAAACTCTACCAACTATGTGTCAAGACACGTCCACTTCAGAGCTTCTCTGCTCTTCTAC
>NC_136518.1:42032464-42042464 GCF_053919585.1 Euprymna scolopes
GAACACACACACACACACACACACACACACACATATATATATATATATATATATATATATATATATATATATATAGAGAGAGAGAGAGAGGGACAGACATATATAGAGACAGACAGCCAGACAGAGACACCGAAAGGGAATTGAAGATATATCAACAATATTGTAAAAATAACCGTAAAAAAGAGAGTACGGTGTATGGCATGGGAATAAAGGAGGAGTGACCAGCTATTGTTTTTCTCATTTTTGTCCAACCATACGCAAGATGCAACTAAATTAAAAGATTTAAAAAATGAAACTAAAAAACTAAGAATGGATACTGCATTTCATTCTTTTCTATGTCGAGACTTTCACTTAAAGAGAAAATGACAGTCTCGCCAAGCATGAAAATACTGAGCAAAATGTCTAAACCTAACCGCCACCTACGTTTTGACTTTTACAACAGGATTTATATATCCTGTGTTCACAATAAGTTTCATCCAGGTTTTATCAATCTGCTCTGATTCAAAACTGTTTGAATTGAAAATATTACAAAATAATATTTAAAGACCTTTTTTTTATTTTTCAGATTTTTTTCATATTTTTGCATCTCGATTATTGATTCATCGATTTGTCACAATTTAATTCTTTAAAAATGTAGAATATTTTCCTAACTAAAAGAATACTCGCCCCAGTAGAGTTAAACAAAATTTCACAAATAGAACAATTCAGCACTACATTTCACGAACATTAAAATCAAGACGTAATACGAGACTTTATCCTGATTCTAATTTCGATCAAATATTCTTTTACATTATCTTAATTTAAGAAAATCTAAACAAATTAATGCTTTCGCTAACAGGATCTCAAAAAGAAAGTAACATTCAAGGAATCCTTCTTCTAATGACTTTTGATATAATTTCATGCACGCCTCAAATATTAACATTTGGAAATGGGATTCTGTGTCTATACATCCCTTATTAAGACCATTGAAAATACAATAAAATGTTGTACAGGGTGGCCCAATTAAAACTAGCCTGATCCATCTAATCTTTCTCTAATATTTTTTCAGATGAAAAGGCCCATTTTAATTAGCCCGATCTTTCTAATCTTGCTCGTAACGATCAACAGACACCACAAGGCAAAATACAATTCTTTTTACCAACAGGATGGCGCTACATGCCACACGTATCACATATCACTGAGACGAGTTCATGACATGTTCACGGAAGAGAGAACAATAAGCAAAGGATTAGGGCCACTACGTTATCCGGACTTGTCATCATGTGATTTTTATTTTTGGGCGACAAAATTTTTAAGCAAATAATCCTTACAATCTAGACCAATTTTGGAACATTAGCCAGGCTATCAAGAGAACCACAAGAGAAGATCTACAGGTAGTATCTGCAAATGCTGTTAAACGTGCCCAGACATGCATAGAAGTCAACGGGGCCCATCTTTTATGACCATACAGGTAATTTAAACAATGCTACAGGTAATGTAAACAACAAAAGAATATACTACATTTTTCTGTACTGCTTTTAAGTGGGTCAACCTGTATAAATATATTACTTGATATGCAATTATTATCCCTAAGATTTTACAAAAATATCATCGTCTGAATTTTCACAAAGGGTTTTAACATCGTTTACCAGAGCTAAAAAAAAATAAGCAAGATATAACCCATAGTACACATTCTAACTCTTATGGAAGTTGTTTCAAAGTTCATAATAATCGATTAATAAGCTTTGCAGTGAATCCTGTACATGCATTTAAATACAACTATACTCTTACCTTACGTAAATGGATGTTATTTAACTTGTATAGATGTCATTTAATAAACGATTATTTCCATACAACTTTTCTTATATACTTTGATAATCGAGAAAACATGCTAAAATGTGCTTATTTTTGAAATTAACTTGTTTTGAATATAAATATTGCTATATTTGTTCTTATGGACCGTTATCTTTAATTGTTGGTACTTGAGAGCATCCTTCTCTATATATTAGGTTTGTACAAGCAATTGGGAGTGAGAATCAACATCAAGAAGACTGAGGTTTTGATTCAAGACACCCGTGACACAAAGTTTAACCACATAGAATACTCCTGAGTGGTATCCCATTGGCGGAAGTTAAACAGTGCACCTACCTGGCCAGTACCATTACGAACACTGGAAAAATCAATGAAGAACTTTCAAAACGGATCCAAGCGGCTGTACCAGCCTTCAGCAAATTGAGAGACCGTCTTTAGAATCAGAGAGGAATCTGATTAAAGACCAAGATGAATATGTACAGAGCTATTGTCCTTCCGCGACTCCTGTACAGCTCAGAATCTTTGACTCTACAAACACCACTCCACGAGATTACACCTGATACAACAAAGGCACCTCCGTCATCTAAGGGGTATCTCTTGAAAAGACCATGTATCGAATTTTGAAGTACTAATAAAGACTAAAATGGCCGGTGCTGAATAGATAATCGTAACAAACCAACTGAGATTGACAGGACATATCTCGCGCATGTCAGACAACAGACAACCAAAAGCAGTTTTTTGGTGAGCTCGAAGAAGGTGCACAACCCCTAGGCGCACCGAAACTCCGCTATAAACACGTGTTCAAGAGGCATTTGGAAAGCACAGACCAAGTCAATGCCTGGAAAAAAAGCTGAACATCAGGCTCAGCAAAAAGCAAAAAGGGCGCGACTACGAAATCAGACTGCCCGATATATATATATATATATATATATATATATATATATATATATAGTTATAGCTATTTCATGTTATAATTGGATATAAGGTATCATGTATCGATTTGTAGTATTTACTTCAATACGAAATAAGTAGAGCTAGGTATTTATAATATAATCACTACAGCAATTATTAATAGATATGCAATTGCATAATTATCTTTTCTTGAAATTCCTTGACACTAGGGCTATTGAAAATATGTTTCGAAATGACATATGCCCTAATAGTTATGCCCATCCACATCGAAACATTTTTTTATGAAATAAGATCTGTGTTTTGTTTAATGCATATGAAGCATTTTAGTGTGAATTAAAACCGAAAATATATCTATATACGTGTATATATATATATATATATATATATATATATATATATATATATTACACGGTGGTCACCACTTATCAAGGCCCGGAAGCCACTCAGAGATCAGGGTTATTGCAAGTACAGTACGTTAGTGCGGAGATTTATTGAAGTGTTTACTTGAGGTGGCGGTTCATTAGGAATTTGTTTACGTTGGACTTGAAGACATCCAGGTTGTAGTAACGTTGGAAGCAGGCAGACGGAACAGAGTTCCACAGGCGTGCAGTTCTAAGAAAGAAGCTTTGTTCATGGAATCTACGTTTTGATTTAGGCATATATATTATATATATCCTATTATTTTCTGGCGATAAATTAAATATATATATATGTGTATGTGTGTATGTGTGTGTGTGTGTGTGTGTGTGTAAACAAACGATGATACAAATATATATTTGACTACACACGCTATATCCTATCTTTATAAGCAACTATTCATGTGTATTATAATCACGTTGACGCACTGTTCTTGATTAGAACTGAAAATTAAGCATTATTTTGTCTAATCAGCACTAGATCAGTCGCCCAGTTAGGAATATCAAACGCTTTATGCTAGGGGATATCCACATTTCTCTGCAAGAACGATAAAAACCTTAGGCCGTTATTTCTCTTGATGGGGATATACAAGCAGCTGAAGATTGCTTGAAGGAAGCAGGTCGACCCCACAAGTGTGAGTGTCGCTTCAGATACCCTACCTTCGACGTGACTGGAATCTTCATTATCGGAAACAGTTTTTTTCTTCGTTTTGTCTTTGTATTGGATTTATTTATATAGCATTTAATAATGAACGCGTTTTTTTTTTCTTTTCTTCAACGTTCTTTTCTAATGTGATTGTTATAATAATGCAATTTGTTTTACCAGACATGTGGTGACAAGCAAGATAAACTTAAATACTTACTAAAAACATTCTAGAGTTGTGTTTTTTAAAAGAAATTTATATACAGTATTCTATTCTTATTCGATTTTCTAATTAATGTTCATCTTATTGCACAGGCACGTCATCTATTTTATATAATAGTATGCGAAACACTAAATAGCATATCTCTCCAGCGAGCTTCGCCACGTGATCGAAAACACAACTTTCGCACAGAGGGCGTTTGTGTCGGGAAAAGGGGCGCCTGGCTTTGACCAGGCGTTAAATACACTTAAATATAATATTTGAATGTGTCCAGATTCTGTATATATTATTATAGAGTCGGGATTTTGAAGACTACTTAGGTTTCATCAGCTAGAATCGAAATCGAAAGCAAGATTGTAACATTCAAAGCTGGTGACGTTATCACTGTATGAATGTGACAAGCATATGAACCGATTAAAACTTAAAAATTGAGATAAACAACCCGAAATAAACGGCCGTGAAAAATCCAATCATCTGAGGGCCCTAGGGCCGCTCTGCGACTTCCAGTTTCTGTAGCGATAGGGTTTGAAAATATCATCTCGTGCGGATAAGCAGGTGATACCGAGGCCACTGCTAAATGCATCTCGAAGGTTTTATTGGTTTTGCAAGCGGACTCCACGGATCCCAATTTTCAGAGCGTGAAATTCCAAAAATGATTACTCATCTGGTACTAACAAGGCCACCTGTCGCTTAACCTCGGTGACATAACGAGAAACGAAATGTGAACGCGATTATTATACACCCACATAAATACAGCGGGTTATTTCAATGGTGTCCTTCTCGTAAACGAGAAGCCGAACCAATAGAGTTTAGTATTTCACTCGTATCTATCGAGAGGAGACTTTGATTTATAAGTTTTCTATTAAGGCGAATAAAATGACTTGATTGAATTGGAAATCGATAGGAAAAGCCCACACAATACAGACTGATGAATATTACACGTATAGATTCAACCACATTTACTTATATCAGCCCATACTGGAGAGGCATTTTGATTTCTCGAATAAACGTACCGTAAATAGAATCTGTCAATGACCGGCACTTACCTCATTTTGAATCATTACTGAACTCTGACCTCTTGATATTTTCTAATGTTATTTTCCTGAGAATAAAACTGAACTGATGTTATTAAAGTGCGTCTATTCTATCCTCGTCTTTGCCATTATAATTCGTTTTCAAATCTAACGTGACAAACCGACGACCGAATGATTGTGTAAATTAGAAAGTATTATATGTGCGTGAAAATATCTGAATAACACTAATAAAAATCAATTTATTCGATGTATTTATATGTAACTAGAATACCCATCTTAGAATGGGAAGAGTAATTCTTCGAACAGAAGAAGTTTATACTATGTATACTGTACATGAAAAAGATGAAAATCAACGTGTAAAGCTACTAAACCTTATGTGTTAAGTACTCGTTTAAATTTCCCAATTTATTATTACTATAAATTATAATATATATATATATAATTATTACTATAAATTTAGTTAATAAATGCCTGCTCCCATAAAGATTCTCCTATATATATTACGTAAACGAATAATATTGATAGATAGATCAAAATAATCTCACCAACATACGTGTAACAGCTTTGCACTATTTTATGCCCCCTTACAGAGATTACAATCAAATTAAGTTAAGTCTTATGTCTAAAATACTTATTTCAATTTCGATCAAACTTCTTTACAGAATTTTGTTTCTAGAAAACCTAAATTAAGGAGGATTAAACGAATTTTAGTTTATTCTAAGAAGCCTAAGTCCAAGCAAAATTCGTGTGTGTTTGTATGCCTGCCAAAAACTTTCGACAGACGCGATGGATCCTGACGAAATTTATATCGTCTTAACGCCCCTCTTCCGGTCGACAAATACCGAATAATTGGCCAAAAACATTAATTCCTTCACTCTTAATTCGGCTGTTTTTTTACAAGAGAGGATCGTTTTTCTTTTTTAGCCGACATTTTCGCAAGTTATCATCTCCTTTCGATTTACTACCTTTAATTCTAACGCTCGCTACTTCCAGTTCCGCGATGGACACATCAGCTAAAACATTAGTCTTTTTTCAACTTCTTTTCCTCCGTCGCGTTGCCTGCCTACTACCACTTTTTTTAACACCTCTTTCCACCTGGACTACATACTGCTCTTTTAATTTCACACTACCACTCCATACCCGGACACCCCTGCTTCTACCACTTGTTTAACACTTTTCTCCATGTGTTCCCCCCTACATCACCTCTCCACACCCGGGCAACGCCGGGTAAACCTGCTAGTTTACTATAAACCTTTCCCATAATAAAAATTAAAATCATGTAATGGGTGTTGATCAAAATTGAAATAAGTTTTTTTTTTTACATAAATGTTCGTTTTTATTATATTTTTAATTTAAACACATGAGAGCTGTTCTAAACTAGTCCGTTCAAAAGAATAATTTCGTTTGCCCTGGGACGGGTATTGTCATGGTCTCATATTATATAAAACGTAGTTCGTTGTTTAACATCATAAATCCTAGAAAACGCATATCAAAAAAGTATATTGTCATTTGCCAGAGATTTATATTCTGAAAATAATGGAATTTTATGATTGAAGTGCCACTCAGTAATTACGCTTTCAAAAACGCTGCATCTGTGTGTCAAATATTGGTTTCTGGAATTCTATCTGCAATGGGTGGACAATCAAAAGCGAAAGTCAACACGAAAACAATTCTAGTAAAACCAATTCTCTCCGGATAATCACTGATGTATTATGTTAGCATATGCGTCCTTGAGACTTTTTATTCAGTTTCGTTCGCCGGTCGATCTCTCAGTAAATAGCACATTCCTCTCTGAACTCAAAGATTACCGATCCCGTCTTATTATATGTTCTGCTGTCCAATATATTGTTCACGCTAAAGTTATAAATATGATTAAAGATAATCTAAAACAAGAACATTTAAATGTCATATTTGTCATTCTGTCAAATTAATATTAAAATATCATTTTTCGTTGGCCAGTCAGGTTAACGTTCGCACTCTATTTATTATAGTTAGTCACGCTTTAGTTTAGATGTCATTCTTTGGTTTCAAATGATTTTTTTAGTGTATAAATTGCATGCCAGACTTCATGTACACGTAAATCATGCTATAATGCTGTATATACTTTGATCAAAACTAAATATATGAATCCGCGTGATTTGGTGATGTAGTTTCAGAACATACATATGCGTGCGATTCTATGCACAAAACTATACGATGATGTTGTGAACAGATGATAAATAAACAAACAGACTTGACACTAGAATGTGAATTGGTAACCGTATCATATTACACTATTCTTTCTTTTGAAATTACATGAATTAAAATAATAAATTAAACGAAACTGTATTTTTGTATAGTGAAACAACGTTTTTGGTATACGACTAAAATGCGTGAATCACATTTCTTTATCTTGTTTATCATTTTATCTGTGCCTGTATGGCTTTAATGCTTCTACAAAGTGATGACGTCACGATAACACTGCATATGGAATGACGTCACAAAATGATTACGTAATCTATCAAATAATAGAGGACAGAAGTGTTCGATTATCTTGACATTCCGTGACACTAACGGTCGCGAGTTGTCTACTAGGCGCCTGACGAACGTCTAGACATCTGCACATATATATATATATATATATATATATATATATATATATATATATATATATATATATATATATATATATATATATACTATTAGGTCACAGCTTAAAAAAATCTAAGAGCAATTCGGTGATAAGTGTAAAGGAGATGTTATCGTTGTCAGGCGTTAAATGTGAAAAATTATAAGTGTACTAAAATTAAGCAAGGATTTGAACTGTGATTGTATAATTGATGCGGTTTATAATAAAAACAATGTACGTAAATTGGATGTACGTACAACAATGTTGTAATCGGCGGGGAGCAAAGTCCATTATCCTGTACCCCACAAGTGGGAAAGTCTCGTAAATAGGTTTTCTCCATGTAGTGTTTTCTCAGGCTAGATGCCTGAAAAGAAGAAAACTAAAAGGTGTTTTCTTTTCTCTATTACAGTAGTAACATGAGTTTATTGCTGTGTATGTCTTTCAAGAAAGTACCAGGGCATTGGGTCACACACATTCAAATAAGGAAAGAGTGGAGAGAGAGCATCAGCAGACCTTCTGTGAGAAATACATTGTAGGAATGAAAAAAGATCACCAGTCCATTATATTCCGAGATCAATTTTGTTCCTCGTCAAAGTGATATAGGCTGCTTCGTGTCAAGCTCCACTTTGGCACACTATTACCTTGGTCGTATCTGGCTCTTAAACATTGCATCAGTAAGCTGTTATACGCATAAATTCAGTAAAAAACTGTATGGTGAAAAAAAAAGCAGTTAAATTTATATAATTTACAGGTCTACATATTGGAAATATAAGTGAATAAAAAATATTTCCACAGAAATATATATACATGTGTGCGTGTTTTTGTGTGTATTTCTTTGAAAATAGTTTATATATATATATATATATATATATATATATATATATATATATATATAATGTGATGAGAATAATGGAAATAGTATTCTGACAAAATACAGAAATAAAAAATAAAATGAAACAAACTGAGTTATGTGTTCATCAACGTTTCGTCTTTATTTCGAGACTTCCTCTGGGTTAATGAGATTAAGAAAACGAAAACACCAGTACACATATTTGAAAATATTTTATGTGCAAAGTGTGACACTTTTCTATTTCAGAAACGGAAAAAGACATTGGAAATAGATAGATAGATAAATAGATAGATAGTAAGATAAAAGTTATGGAAGACTGTTCTATTCTTGGAATTAATTTAACTCAATCTACATGTATTCATTTATTTTAACATAAAACAACGGCATGTTAGGCATGGAAGCTTTTGCATTGAATTACTGAAAAAAGGTTGATATACGATAAACCAGAACGACACGTCTTCTTTCTTTACTTCTAGCTATTCAAATTCAACATTTGCGGATTCCAGAGTTGATCAGGCAGCTTCGCTAACTATAATTTAAGAGCTCAGCCACACTAGCTATTAGCCGTAAGAAAGGAGCATAATAGAAGGTCGTTTAAGCGCTAGTTTCCAACTCGGCGTGCGTGTTTGGACGTACTAAAGTTGCAATTGGCGCCTTTCCAAATGGCGAGACACGGACAGGGTGAACAGTTATAGTGCGCATGCGCATGTATAAATGTGTTTGCCCATGCAGAGATGGGAGCGGATAATATCTTAAGTTGCTACTCATGTGTATTCAGACATTTATGAATAATGCAGGTGATCTAACGTATACTCTACGGTTGAATAAACAACGTACTCTCTAACACAACACAAACACACACACGCAATATATTTATATATATATATATATATATATATATATATATATATATATGTTTGTGTGTGTTGATGTATATACGAGCAAGGAGACCCGACGTTGCCCGGAATTGAGTAATGATCAACGAATGTTTGACATTCCGATACGTTATTATCACCAAAATTTCAATCAAATCGATTGATGGTCTACTCTACATGGGGACCGATCGCGGTGCACCGGGAGAAAGCATCATATGCCTCACAGCATTGATTACGTTCAAAATACATTGTAGTCTACATTGTACTGTATACAACCAAGTGTGGATTTTATATTTTATTTTTAATTTAATGACTTTGATTAAACTTCAAAATTTAAAAGTCAAGTAACATACTTCAGTTGGGCTCGAAACAGAAACATTCATTTCGGACGAACCTATAATCAGATAAAAAGTACAGGTGATGTTATATCCCTGACATTATGTAGGCGGTAATAATAGATTTAATTTTAGTTTAAAATAGAATACAGTCTAGTAGCATATTGCAACGGAGCTTAAAGCAGAAATATTAATTTCGACCGTGTCTGTGTCATATAAAACTACTATTGATTTTATATGTCGAACCTTTCAACTTATGTGGTTATAAAATTCTCAAATGAATTTGTGATGTTAGGCTGTATAAAGTGTTCAACTT
>NC_136518.1:42044964-42104964 GCF_053919585.1 Euprymna scolopes
ATATATATATATTTCCTATATATATATATATATATATATATATATATATTTCCTATATATATATATATATATATATATATTTCCTATATATATATATATATATATATATATATTTCCTATATATATATATATATATATATATATATTTCCTATATATATATATATATATATATATATTTCCTATATATATATATATATATATATTTCCTATATATATATATATATATATATATATATTTCCTATATATATATATATATATTTCCTATATATATATATATATATATATTTCCTATATATATATATATATATATTTCCTATATATATATATATTTCCTATATATATATATATATATATATATTTCCTATATATATATATATATTTCCTATATATATATAAATATATATATATATATATTTCCTATATATATATATATATTTCCTATATATATATATATATATATATATATATATATATATATATTTCCTATATATATATATTTTTTTTCCTGTATATATATATATATATTTCCTATATATATATATTTATTTCCTATATATATATATATATTTCCTATATATATATATATATATATATATATATTTCCTATATATATATATATATTTCATATATATATATGTATATTTATATTTCATATATATATATATATATATATATATATATATATATATATATATATATATAGGAAATATACATACAAACATGTGTGTATCTAAATACGGCGAATTAAAACATTCGATCAATAAGGCAAGTTTCCTTTTTTTTTGTATAATGTTGATTAAAATATAATTATATAATGCTCGTTGCAGAATTAGGAAATATTGATTACTTAAATATTCACTATGGTTTACATTGTCCTTTTTCCATTAACATTTCCATGAACTCGAAATAAAATGAAGACTTATTGGATTCAAAAAATCATTTTGATGTGCTCTTTCAAATGTTTGTATTCAGTATTTTTTTTTTTTGCCATTGAATCCCATTCTGTAAACATCTAAAGAAGTAGGAGTCTCTCGGGGCGAGATCAAACGAATATGGTTGAAGGGATATTAGTAAGAAGCCAAGTTGATTTTTTTTTATTCATTTTTTGCTGCCTCCCTTTAGCATGATTATGAACAGGCGTTGTCATGAAAGAGGACAACATTTTCATAGACTGCAGGCATTAAAAAAAAATATTTGCAGCAGATGTTTATCCAAATGCTGCAATTGTTGAACGTCACTGTTCTGTTTGATACTGGGTTGCGTCAAAAGAGTAATGACCAATAATACTGAAAGTATTAATGATAACTCTTTAAGCAAAGAAAACCTAGGTTTCGAAAAAGAATGTTGAGATTCATCTTTATATATTTATATATATATATATATATATATATATATATATATATATATATATAATGTGTGTGTGGGGGGGTTGTCTTTATAAAAACATTCTGTTAACCAGCAGGACTTGCTTTAGTCGGCCGATACTGAAAATAGTTTGGTTGTTGTTTTTGTTTTACGGCATATCAACCTTTTTCAGGTTATTTAATGCCGAATCTAGTTATTTTGAGGAACGATTTTTAATGGAGTATGTTTGTTTTTTTTTAAGTCGGATTCTATTTAACCCATAGTTTGGACCCTAACAGGTACTACCACTCCGGGTCAGAGTGAACCTGAGAGCAATGGCAATTAAAGGGTGGCTCCACACTCCCCAAAGCCTGCAAGGTGGGCCCTCACCACCGGATATAGTACAGTGGAATTATATATATATATATATATATATATATATATATATATATATTAAATAAGGGAGTAGTCACCAACAATGTGTATTTTTTAACATTATTTTATTATTGCGTGTCTTTGTTTTTCATTGAGAATTATGTTTGGATCATTGTAATAATGTTTTTAAGTCATTGAAATCGTTTTTACACGTGTTTCAGACGGTCTGTTATGCGTCCTCGTCAGAAATTATTTTCAAAGATGTTGGAGATGTAAAAATGGCGATTTACGTAGTTAATTTGAAGTTTTTCCAAGGAGTGGAGGCTTGTAAGTGTTTATTATTCATTGATATGCTCAATTTTTATTGCTCTTTTATTGGGCTTGTCCATGGAGACGTTGACCTGGCTGTAGTCGCTATCTCTTTCTGCTAATTTTTTTCTTTTCTTTAGGGTGGGGTAGGGTGTATGTGTGTATGTGTGTATTTATGTGTGTGTGTGTGCGTGTGTGTGCGTGTGTTTGCTTTTATTGTTTTGGGAATGTGTATATTGTTTTATAGTATTTTGGGGTTATTTGCTTCCTTAGGAAGGCGGCTGTGGTCCGAGGTTGTTACTAATGTGTATGTGTGGAGAGGGGGGAAGACTGGCTCTTCTGAAATAAGGGTAGGGGTGCTTTCATTCCAT
Source organism: Euprymna scolopes (assembly GCF_053919585.1). NCBI lineage: Eukaryota > Metazoa > Mollusca > Cephalopoda > Sepiida > Sepiolidae > Euprymna > Euprymna scolopes. Next base: position 42,047,366 of record NC_136518.1, read on the forward strand.
TTTGATATTTATTTTTGGATTCTTGGATTTTAGTATTGTAATTTTTCGTTTTAGTCTTTTCGGGTATTCCTTATATTATGTTTGTTTAGAAAGAGGGGTGTATTTAAAATAGGGTATTTTTTAATGTTTCTATTTATTTGTCTCCCCATGTGGGTATGGTCAAACCCAGGATCGGTTCCTAGTGGTGGGAAGATTTTGTTCCCCAGAGGGGGGGCATTGGAGGGGGTATAGGTATGGGAGGGAGATTATAGAAGGGATTATAGTCGTTTCAGTCATGAGGGGGTTCTCCTCCACTGATTGAGCAGGGAGCTAAGTGTTGGAACACTATGGTTCTAGGTGTCTCCTAGTGTTGTTGGTTTCGAGGTTAAGTAAGGTTGGTATTGTTCGGTGTGTTGTATTAGAGATAGCGGTGTTATCTGTGTGTTTTTGTATGCACGCACGTGTGTGTGTTTTAATGTGTAGGTTCTGATTTATGTGTGGGTGTGTATATGTGTATGTGTATGGGTGTATGTGTATGCAAGTGTACCTTACATTTCATGTTTTTGTGTGATGGTATTAGGTTCTTTTCAGTTCAGGAGTGAATCTGGTGATGAAGTTTTTTCCTGTGTAAGTAAATAAAAATAATTGTCTGTTTGTAAGATTGGCATTATTTTGAAGCTGTTTCCACTGCATGTGTATACGTGTTTTGAAACATAGAGGTGTCTGTTCTCTGCAATTTTGATGTTGCTCTTATATAAGGCCACGCTATCGCTGAAATTTTTGGTGGCGCCTGTGTAGGATTTGTTGAATGTTGTGCATATTAGTGCATATACTACATTTCTGGAGGTGTAATTTAGATCCTTTTTTATTTTGAATGTTTGTGCTGGGTTTTTGAATGTGTATGTGTTACCTTCTTTATTATATCACATACTCCACATCGCGGTTTGTTGCATTTTGTAACTCCTTTTGTAGTATGTGGAACGAGTTTTTAGGAAGTTAGAATGTATTTTCAGTTTTTGGGTTGGCGTTTGCTTTTTATTATTTTTGTTTTTTTAAGTATGTTGTTTAGTTTGTCGTTCTGATTGAGGAGGATAAGTTTTTGTTATCTGTGTGAATAGTCCTGGGTTGTTTGTGTTGTGTGTAGAGATGTATGCTAGAATTTGTTCTTTGTTGTGTTCTTTTGGGGTTCTTAGTTGATCTAATGGAAGTTTTTCAGCCAGTTCAATACCTTTCTGTATTAGTGGTAGTGGGTACCCTTTTTTCCGCAGTGTTATTTGTAGTTCATGCAGTCTAGTTGAACGGAGGTGTCTGTCTGTTACTATGGTGCAGACTCTACGTGCTAGGGAGTAGGGTACTGATTTTAGACAGTTTTTAGGATGGTGGCTTCTGAAGTGGAGGTATTGTTGAGTGTCTGTGGGTTTATGGTAGATGTCTGTCATTATGTTGTTGTTTTTTATTGTTACTAGGATGTCTAGGAAATGTAGTTCTGTGGGGCTTTATTCTAGTGTGAAGTTTATTTGTGGGTGTAGATTATTTAGCAAAGTGTGGAGTTCTTTGATATCCCCCCATGAGGTTCTCCAGAGGATAAAGCAGTCGTCTAGGTATCTTTTCCAAGATTTTATGAAGAGTGTTTTTATATTGTGCTCGCACTTTTGCTCTATCCTTTCATAAAGGGTCTCTTCTAGGAAGGCGAGTGTTAGGGTGGCATATGTCGGTGCCATTTTGGTACCCATTGCTGTGCCTAGTATTTTGATGTAGTTGCCTTTATTGGATTGGAAGGAGTTGTTATTGAGGATTATGTCGATGCTATCAATCACGAATTGTTTATTGAATATAGGGTGTAAAGTGTGTGTATGTTTGTCAATCCAATATGCGATAGCTTCTTTTCCTATATTGTGTGGGATATTGCTATATAGGCTGCTAACATCGAATGTGGCTAGTATAGTCCCATCGTCTACTGTTTGTGGTAGGGAGCTAAGGAAGTGTGTGTTATCTCTTACAAAACGTCTGACTAGATTGGTGAAGGGCTGTAATAGTATATCTATTAGGTTGCTAAGTCTGCTTGTTGGGCATGATGGTCCTGCTACTATGGGTCTGAATGTGAGGTCGTTGGAGTTTGGGGTGCTTATGTATTCCGATTTTTGTAGTTTTATGGCACGTCTTACCTGGTTAGAGTTGTGTATTTTGCGTAGCCCATAGAGGATGTTTGTTTTTGTTATGAAGTTTGTAAAGAAGTCTTTTTTTGTTTTTTTAGTTAGTGTACTATTGTGTTGTGCAGAGTTTTGTTATTTTAGATATGGTTGTGTCGTCTCTGTTAGAGCTAATTGGTTTGTAATAATTTTCGTCTCCTAGTGATTCTGAAATTTTTGTTTTATAGAAGTTCTTATTCATTATAACTACTGCACTACCTTTGTCTGCTTCCTTTATAACGAAGTTGTTATTGCGTTGGATTTTTTTAAGTGCTTGATTTTGTTTTCGTGTTAGATTACTTGCGGGGTGTTCTTTTTGTTGTGGGTTGAGGGTCCAGAGTGTTTCAAAGAAGGTATTTAGTTCTTTTGTGTTGTTATATTTGTTGATTTGTTCTTCACTAGAGAGTCGTCTGTATATATATATATATATATATATATATATATATATATATATATATATATATAATTATATATATTAAATGGTGTAAGAAATTTCAACGAAAGAAAGCTGTATATTTAAATAAGGCGGTGGTCACAAACAATGTGTATTTTTTAACATTATTTTATTATTCCGTGTCTCGGTTTTTCATTGAGAATTATGTTTAGATCATTGTAATAATGTTTTTAAATAATTGAAATCGTTTTTAACGCGTTTCAAACGTTCTGTGAAGCATCTTCTTCAGAAATTATTTTCTAAAAATGTGTTGGAGATGTAAAAAAAGCATTTTCGTAGTTCATTTGAAATGTTTTGAAGAGGTGGAAACGTGTAAGTGTCTACTATTCATTGGAATGTTAAATTTTTATTACTGTTTTATTGGGATCTGGTCACTCCTGTGTTTCTCTCTCTCACTCTCTCTTTCTGCTTGTGTTTTTTTCTTTTCCTTAAGGGTAGGACGTGTGTGTGTGTTTTTTTTTCTTTTATTGGTTTGAAAATGTGTGTACTGTTTTATAGTATTATGAAGTTATTTGCTTCCCTAGGAAGGTAACTGTGATTCAAGGTCGTTACTAATGTGTATGTGTGAGGAGGGGAGGGGGGAGAACCGGCTCGTCTAAAATAAGGGTAGGGGTACTTTCTTTCTATATAGTCATCAACAAACAATGCAGTTTCACTGTTTTAAAGTTCATCCGTGCGGCTAGACAAGCCACCACCTACAACGTTGCGCTATTCAGCTGCTGCTATGCAGGCAGTTAATTAAAAATGTTTTTACATTGTCCAAATTTCTAAGCTTAATTAGTTTCCACAAAGACCATCGCTTCATACGTTAATTGTAATTCGTATATCACTTCCCTATATGCTCAATCCAAGATCGGGAGGATTATAGTCATCCACATACAGTACTGTTTCACTGTTTCACAGCCTATCAGTGCGGCTAGACAATCAACTACCTCAAGACAGGAGCGAAACAAGACAACCCATATGACAGTCGAAGCTTTCAATAGTTGCGCTATTCGGCTGCTACTATGCGGGCAGTGACTTAACAATGTAAACTATGTATATATATATATATATATATATATATATATATATATATATATATATATATACGTTTTATTTTTTATTACCGTATCTTTCTGTTAAGTTACATTATTGTTTCGGCTACACGGCCGTTTTTTTTTCCGTCTGTAGCGTCCTCAGACTTTTACAGAAATGTTCGCTATTTAGGGATGAAAGAGTGGAAGAGTGAATAAGATCGGGGGGGGGGTTCGAGGAGGGCGGAAGAGGAAGAGAGGAAGGGAACAAGGATGGAAGGTCGGGGTGTTTGGTATGTCGATAATTTTTTAGTTTTGTGGTTTAAGGAACTTGTGGGGGAGTGTCTGGGAGGTTCATTTTTGGTGTCGCTGAAGGCAAAGGGATACAAGAGGGGAAGGGGAATATGTGGGGTGGGAGGAGGCATGGATACTTTAAAATTCGAGTCTTAGTGTTGAAGTTTTTAGCGTCTCGTTGGTGAGGTGATTTCTTAGTAGGTATGTCTTGAGCTGTTGGGTGTTCACTTATGTTTGGAGGCGGGGGATGCTATGATTCGGTTTATTTATTTTTAGTTTTATTTTGTTGTTAATTGTTTGGAGAGGGTCAGCTGGCGGTCGCAGCCAGGGGTACACACATGCGCACGTAATACATATATACTTAAAAGAAACGGTCACGGGTACACATACATGCCTGCGCTGGCGTGCAAATATATGTGCATATGTGCGCCTGCATGCATAGACATCTGCGTTGTACTCGCTTGCGTCAAATTTTCCTTAACGTGCTAACATTGGGTGCGCATGCGTAGGCATGGATGCGCACATACACAGATACATACATCGACCCCCCTGCCCCCAAAGGAGGCGATTATGAGGGCGTCTATGCGCATATGTATTCCAACCATCATTAATGGACCTGAGGTCATCTCGTCAGCATCAGACAAGGCCAAATTATGTGGAAAGAACTTTGCAGCTAATTCTACCCTATGCGACGAAGGCCATCAACTCCCCGTTCTAGTATCTGTGCATGATGTCGCCAAGCTAATCAAGAACATTGATTCCAGTAAAGCAACTAGCCCTGGCGGCATTTCAATCATTGTGCTGAAAAAGCTTCAACAAGAACTTGCCCCCATACTTACATAACTCTTTAAGCGTTGCCTTAAAGAGAAGTGCTTCCCAACACTCTGGAAAACCTCACCAGTATGCCCTGTATTTTAGAATTCAGGTGATAAGTCATCTCCCTAAAGCAATTGTTCTTGACATATCAAAGGCCTTCGATAAGGTATTGCATAAGGGCCTACTTCACAAGATGTCCAGCTACGGTATAACTGGAAATGTTTTCTCGATCATAAAATCATTTCTATCCGATAGGCTCATAAGAGTAGTAGTTGATTGGCAGAAATCAGAAGCCATCAATATTAATGCTGGAGTCCCTCAGGGGTCCATCCTAGACCCAACTCTCTTCCTGATATACATCAATGATCTCCCAAAACACATACTTAAATCATTCGTTGACATCTATGCTGATGACAGGACCATCTATGGCAACACATCAAAGGCCGTAAATGACAAAGTTCTCTCTAGTTCTCTTTCCTCTGATCTTGAGCGCGTGGTACTGTGGTGGCTCTCGTCTAGAGGAAGCTTCATGTTTTGATAAGCTTCTGGGATTGACCTTTACCCCTGACCTGAAATGGAATACGTACATCAAGTCAGTTGCCAAGATCGCTGGAAAAATGGTAGGATCCTTCTACCGCTCCAGAAGATATCTCCCCCCTGATGCAATTCTCTATCTGTATACGTTCAAGGATGGAGTACTGCTGCCACATCTGGGCAGGAGCTGCTAAAAACAGCCTATCCTGCCTTGACAAAGTACAAAATAGACTTCGTGGCCTAGTGGGGGATGCCTTTTTCTCTTCCCTGCAACCTGTCTCCCACAGAAGAGACGTTGCGAGCCTGTCCTTGTTTTATCGTTATTTCCAAGGCAGGTGCTCGTCTGAACTCCGATCTCTGGTCCCCCCTCGTCAATCTTTCACGAAAAACACCCGTCTAGCTGAAACCACTGTCAAAAAATGTCCCCACTCCTTATCTGTGCCAAAATCAAAACGTAGATTCCATGAACAAAGCTACTTTCTTAGAAGTGCACGCCTGTGGAACTCTGTTCCGATTGCCTGTTTCCCACTTGACTACAACCTGGATGTCTTCAAGTCCAATGTGAACAAATTCCTGATAAACCGACTCCGTAAGTAAGACACTTTATCAGATCTCAAAAACTAACGTACTGTACACACAAAAACCCTTATCCCCGAGTGGCTTCCGGGACTTGATAAGTAGTGACTACTTTTTAATATATATATATATATATGTGTATATATGTATGTATATATATATATTAAATAGGTAAATTTACAGAATAAATAATCAAATAAATTATTGTCTTACAAAATATAAGAGTAATATGATATTTTCAAGATGATTTTAGCTAAAAATGCAAATCTCAATATATAAAAAAATAGAGTACAGTATAAAGGTATATGCAAATGCGCGTGGCTCAGAAGCTACGCAATGAGGGTAAAGACTGAATATATATATATATATATATATATATATATATATATATATGCAGCGTCATAAGAAGTTTATTTAACCTCTTAATCTATATAAATCTTTGTCCTTCTTTGAAAAATTATTTTGTCAGTATGTTAATCCCCTGTAATTGTTGAATCAATTGGCTTTAAAAAATGCTCAATTGTCCTTACGTTATTTTAGAAATTATCAGTTGGTTACCATACATCACTGTTTTCCCGATTTTAAAACAATAGTATAACCTATCCGTATTATCCAAAATATATTTGAGACATCCGTTCTTGTGTTATATATATGTGTATGTGTGTGTGTGTTTATAGTGTAATTGCGTAGTATATTTTCATTCAGGCATATATTGATAATAGCACGAAGTGTTTTTGCTTAATGATCTTTTTTGTAATTTTTCCACATTTCGAATGGGCATTCTTATGCATCGGTCGAATTTTTGTAGGAAAGTTTCGTGGTAGTTTTCACCCATCTGTTTTTTGGGTTGTTTTTTTTTTTACATCTACTTTTAACTGATTTTTTCAGTCAATTTCAGGCAATTTGTGTATTACTATTTTGTTTAAAATCTGGATATTTTATATGCATCATTTACAATTAGATTTAAATTACTTGAAATAATAAAGCGTTTAGTAGTTTCAAAACAAAATAATTTAACAAAGATTTAGAAACCTTAACCAAACGAAAAATAATCAAGGTAAGAATTTCCACCTCATCAATATATTCTATCGCAATCAGCTACACCAGAATTTAAACACAGATAAAAAGGTACTAAGGAAATATTGATATATATCCCCACTCAATAAGATCATATCATCTACTACAAGAAATTTACAAGTGCTAACATAAAAAGTAAAATCGACACTTCCCGGACAATAAAATCGGTCGACGAAACAAATGTAAATGCCTCTTGGGATAATGCATCAACAATAGAAACACCCGTAGCTACATTGAGCACACGGCCAACACATTGATCACAGGATTAATCCTACACCTTTCAGATAGAAGCTCGATTTTCCAACACCAACAACAATATGACTACTCATTTTCTCAATTTAGAAAACAATTCATATGGATGCAAACGTTGAAAGACTAAAAACACTGGAAGTACTAATACAAAAACTAAACAGCAAAAATGAACAATTACAATTTTGAAAACAGTAACATTCAGTAGTGTGTGTTTTGTGTATATATATATTATATTTTTTTATTGATATAGAAAAATATAACGAAGCCGCTACACTGAACATGCTAATGTTTCAAGCAATTGGTCGGTAAGAATCAAAAGTCCTCATCAGGCGACGTAATAAAGTCCGTGCACCACTGAAAGCGTCTGGATTTCAAATAGAAGAATTGAAGAAGTATACTTTTTTATACAAATAAAACGTTAAATTTAAAAAAGAAGGGTGGAAGGTTAATTAACATTTTAAACTCCAAACATAGAAAGCCATGGGGGAAAGGAAACCTCGAGACTTAATAGGATAAAAAAGAGAAATCAAAAGATATAGAAAACGAAGAAAAAATACAAACGAGGTTGAAAGGAAAACAGGGTTAGTGTGATTACATTGTCATAAGAAATGAGACAGGGGTGAACATATTTGGAATCCTTTTTTTCATCCCCTTCTTCTCTTAGCGTTACAGGTTCGAGCCTTTGAGCCTGGCTTCTGTCGGTATATTTTTTTGCGCTTACACGGGCGCTCGCTGCTATTTTCATTTTTAGCGGGTTTATTAAGTTTTTTTTTTTCGCCGGCTGTTTTTTAAATTATATTTTACTTTTTAGGGCTCCGTTGCTTAATAACCTGCCCCTAAATTCTCCTCAAACCCGGGCAGCGCCAAGAACTAACAAATGAATAATAAAAGTAACAAATGAATAATAAATGAAATTTGGAATAAAGACTATTGTTTTTTTTTATTTGTAATATATATATATATATATATATATATATATTTATATATATATATATTTATATATATATATATATTTATATATATATATTTATATATATATATATTTATATATATATATATTTATATATATATATATTTATTTATATATATATATATTTATTTATATATATATATATTTATTTATATATATATATATATTTATTTATATATATATATATTTATTTATATATATATATATATATATATATATTTATATATATATTTATATATATACATATTTATATATATATATATATTTATATATATATTTATATATATATATATATTTATATATATATAAATATATTTATATATATATATTTGTATATATATATATATATATTTATATATATATATTTGTATATATATATATTTATATATATATTTATATATATATATATTAATATATATAAACAATTGATAACAATTACATTTTAAAAAGATATGTTGCATTGAATATTTACACCAACAATTCATTTTTCTCATCTGCTATAATAGGATGAGAAATTATACTTCCGTTGCATGGAAAACCACTTCTTGTCATTGAAAAAATGAGTTGCCTTATTTTTAACTTTAGGAATGATGAGCACAGACGCCGTCTCTGTTGACTTTACTCATATTTTCTAACCGATGCCATCTGATGAGTGTTGAGTCTTCTGCCAGTTCATGTGTTCTTAGACGAGAAACAATCTCTACTAACGTGTTCATAACATTTTTATCTATGACCGATAGACGTCGTGGTCCATGTTGATCTAATCAACACACATTTCTGAGGCGAAACCTGTAAAAAAATGTGTGTCTAGTCACTATGTGATGGCATGTATATTTGCCTCGCTGTCTTTGCAGCACAATTTTCTTCTTTTATGCAGTGAAAACATGGCATGTCAAATTTGCAGCTTAAGTTCGTTTATTATAAGTGTGATGAATGTATAATCGTACTAATGCACAGTTTAAAAAACATCTCTGAAAAGGAAAAATCGATAGTTCATTAATTTTTAAAACTACACTTAAATTTGACGCGTTTTAAATGAGTAACAACTTCTAAATTGTAACAAGAAAATGACACTCTGAATTGTATGAAAAACGTTTTCAGTCTAGATTGATCCTTTTTTCCTGACAATTAGAACAGAAAAAAATATTTTAGTATCGGTACGGATACTATACTTTTTCTACCCTTTATATACCGCTATTAAATCACATATATATGTATAAATTATATTGTTTTTCCTGAGTTTTTTTCTGTATATAAGTAATAATGAGTAGGCGATTATTAAATGTTTTTCAATTTCGATAAAATTAAGGTTCTTGTTCTAAACATTTCTTCTTTTTATACAATTATGATTTCGATTGCTTTTTTATCAAATATTTTGTAAAACTCCCGTGTACTGTTCTTAAATGCTAATAATTGATGGAAAATAATGAAGCATTTAGAGATTTAATTCTGTTTTAAAGTCAAATCAATTTGCATGAGTTCATCGTTAGTTTAGAAAATTTCAGTTGAATGTTTTTATAAGCAATTGAAAAGATAAGGATATTTCATTGTTTATATATCACTTTGAAAACGTATACAAGTCTTTATGTTCTTTTCCTTGTGTTTTGCAAGTAAAATAAATTATCATCGTATTCTGATGTTATTATGATCTATAGATTTAAGTATTGTCGATAGTTTAGAAAGAATAAATATGTATTACTTTTTTTACACAGGCATCACCACATTATCAAGGCCAAGATGCCACTCAAGGATAAGGGTTAAAGAGTGTACATTAGAAATTGGACAATATAGTACTCATTAGTAATGAAAATTCGGTAAATTTGATTACTTATATGGAACGGATCATCAAGAACTTATTTACGTTAGACATGAACACAACCATATTGTAGTCAGCCGGAAAGCAGGAAAACGGAAGACAATTCCACAGGCGTACAGTTCTAAGAAAGAAGCTTTCTTCATGAAATCTACGTTTAGGTTTAGGCACAGATAAAGAGTGGGGGGTATTATTGATAGTGTTTTCAGCTAGACGAGTGTTTATTGTGAAAGTTTGGCGAGGGGGGCCATAGACTGAAGTTCAGTCGAACACTTTCCATGAAAATAACGATACATCAGAGACAAACTCGCAACATCTCTTCTGTCAGATAGAGGTTGCCGGGAAGAGAAAAGGACATCTCCTAAGAGGCTACGAAGTCTATTTTGAACTCTATCAAGGCAGGAACAGTCCTTTCTAGCAGCTCCTGCCCAGATGTGGCAACCGTATTCCATCCTTGGACGTGTCTGGCTCTTATATAGATAGAGAATTGCATCAGCAGTGAGATATCTACCGGATCGATAGAAAGATCCCACCATTTTTCCAGCGGCCTTGGCAACAGATTTTATGTACGTGTTCCATTTCAGATCAGGAGTAATGGTCAAGCCCAGAAGCTTGTCAAAACTTGAGGCCTCCTGAAAACGAGAGCCATTCATTTCAATTAATGCCAGATGTGGATCAGAATGTTGATGATATAAAGGTAGAAGCTTGGTTTTAGATGCATTAAAAGTAACCAGTCACTCCTTTCCCCATTGTACTACGTGCTCAAGATCAGAGGAGAGAGAATTACAGCAATGAAAATTAAAGTCAAAACAATTTAAATGAATAACGTAAGAAATTGGGCTGATGTTTTTTCCGATCCCAATACAATTATGATATCCGCAAAATTTCGACGTTTTCTATTACCGCGTCGGGTTACTCGTTGCAGTACTAAAAATATATATGGAAGTTCGTGGCTTCCTTCAGTCTTGACAGATTATGGATACCCACTGTAAGGGTGTCTGCGCATGAAATTTGTGCGGCAAGAGTTGCGCAGTACCCAACTACGCATCTCCTGAGTCAACATTTTTGCATACCAGTGGAAGCTGAGGTACAGGACGACTGGAAACAATGCCGAGATGAGCGAAGAGCACATACGGTGCCTAGAATCCCCAAACGGTAACCCATCTGGTATTAGCCAGGCTCAGCGTTGCTTAACTGCGGTGATTTGGCGGGAACCGGTGTGTCAACGTGATTATGCCGTATATGGATGTTAAATAGCACATAAATGATGTTTCAGACATAAGAAGTGTTTAATCTAGTTTAAACACGTTTAGAACCTCTTATTATTATTATTATTATTATTATTATTATTATTATTATTATTATTATTATTATTATTATTATTATTATTATTGTTGTTATTGTTATTATTATTATTATTATTATCATTATCATTATCATTATTATTACCATTATTATTATTATTATTATTATTATTATTATTATTATTATTATTATTATTATTATTATTAACGACTGACTCAACGTAGATCATTAAATGAAAATAGTTTTGCTCCAGTCGTGCACTAAATAGTGTCGATTATCTGCAGAATAAAAAAATATTATCATATAAAAAACACTCATGTGAGAATTAGCATGATTTCTAGAATCGTATTCACCCATTTGGATGCGAGACAATGTGAAAAACACGGAATTCAAAATTCTCGAATATTTTTGTCATTCTTGCTTTCCATCTATTTTCTCATACGCAGTAGGTGAAACTCTGTGCCCAAGATTATTAAAAGCTGTTTCCTCTATTCATCCGAACGCGTTTACTGTATTTTTTTTCGAACATCTTCGCTATACATCCTAAAAAATGGCGCACACATGTCCTGTTGAGGCTGCAGGGTAGAAACTTTTTCTATTCACCTCGCTATTCGACGTTTCGGTATTCTGTCATTTTTTCTAACAGAGTTGCCTTACTTTGATATTTTCTTTGATATTGTATTTATTGTCCTTATCCGCCATGTTCACGTCTCGATTGTTGTCATGGCTCTACTTCTTGTCTGTTGTGCGGATCCTCTCATTACTCGGACGCCATTTGTAATATTTTTTATCATCATGTCTTTGATGATTTCTTGCATACATTGTTCTTTTTTATTTACTTATATTTTTGCTTTGGCTTTTCTTTTCCTCGATATTTCCTTCTTTTTATTATCGTTATTATTATTTAATCGTTGTTCAGACTTTTATTTTATTTATTTTCTTGACTTGTATCTTAAATACATTCATACTTCTCCTTTCTCTCTCTCTCTCTCTCTCTCTCTATGTTTCTCTCGCTCTTTCTCTCTCTACGTTTTCATCTAAAAAAATAGCACGTATCTTTTTTTTATCTCATTCCAACCATTTTTATATCGTCTAAATATTGCTGTTCACACTAATTTCATTCGTTTATTACCGATTTTCTCTTTTCTACTTCATCTTTTTCTATTCAATTTCTTTTTAATATTCTGTATTTTCCTTATTGCATTTTTTTTATATTTTTCCTTTCCTTTAACTTCTTTCTCTCTATATTTTTATTCATTTTCTAATTTATTCTCCCATTCTCTTTCTTTTCTATTTCCCCTTCTCCCATTCAACATCTTATACTATCCGCTTTTTATATCCTCCTTTTTTCTGGCCCTGTCGGTGGGGCATTAGAATACGCTGACTGCCCCCCTGCAGAGGGTAAAAGTCCCTTAATGGGGGTCCTGGATATGACCTTAAACTATATCCAGTGGTGAGGTCCCAGCTTGTGGGCTTTGGGGAGTGTGGAGCAACCCTTTAATTACCATTGCTCCCAGGTCCACTCTGACCCGGAGTGGTAGTACTGGTTAGGGTCGCAACTATGGGTTGAATGGAAACCGACGTGAAAACAACAAATATGTTCTATTAAAAATGTTTTTCTTTCGAATCTTTGGATTCGGCATTAAATAACCTGAAAAGGGTTGATATGCCGTAAAACAAAAACAACCAACCTTTTTTTTTCTAATTTTTCCCTGCTTTCTTTCATTTTTGCCCTTTGCTACATTCATCATTTTCTTCGTTTTATCTCCAGATGCTGCATCTTCTACTTCTACTGCTCATCTGTTTTCCTGTGCTTGCTGTTCTCTTCTTTTTCTTCCCCTTCCTCTTCCTATTTCTCGTTTTCCTTTTTCCTTGCGTTTTCTTCTCTTTTCTTTGTATTCTCCTTTTTTGTGTAATAGTTTCTCTTCCTTTTCTCTTTTTACATTTACACATCTATTTCTGATCCTTATTCTTTGTCGGCAGATTTGCCGTTTAGTTATACAAATATCCTCAAACCAGGTAATCACTAAAAGGGACACTTAAAGGTCGACACCGGTATCGAGCATAAGTTTGTTTATAGGTAAAATATAATAACATAATTATTGAAAATGTGATCATGTGATTACAATTTTATTTAAATTAACCAATTAAAAAAATATAATGCAAGATGAAATTTTAAAATGATTAAATGTGTTTTATTTTATTTAAAATTAAAAACGTTGACCAATAAAAATGAAATGTTCGGTACGTATGTAGTTTTAGTGTCGTGCTGAAATAATAACGTTATTATTTTGAAAACCATTGTCAATGAAGAGGTGAGGGTGTGTTATAACTATTCTGTGCTTCCACCTTACAATTAAAAAAATAAAGATATCGCGAAACTTGAATTTAAACTGAAAAAAGTTGCTAATGCACTTACTGATCCGCGCTATATTTTAAATAGTATTTCCAAGTTTAATTAAAGTTTTATGATATGCTTTTTTATTCAATTATAAGGTTAAAGTACAGAATAGATACAAAACACCTTCCCCTCCCCATGTTAAGAATGGATTTTTAAATAATAACATTATTATTTCAGCACAGTAACAAAAATACGTAAGTACTCAAATGTAACTTATATTGGTCAATGTTTTGAATGTTATATTATAAAATAAAATATATTTCATCAATTTAAAACTTTATCTTGCATTATTTCTTAAATTTGTGAAACAATGTGGTTTATTTAAATTAAATTTTAATAACGATGATCACATTTTCAATAATTATGTTATAATATTTTACCCATTTAAAGTTTGTAAAACATGTAATAAAAACACTTCTACTAGATACCGATGTCGACATTTAAGATTCCGTTTTAGTGATTACCTGGTTTGAGGATATTTGTACAACTAAACGGCAAATCTTCCCTTTTTCTTCGTCTTCTTCTTTTCTACTACTTTTACGTTTTCTACTCTTTCTTTTCCGCATATTGTCACCTTCCTCTTTCATGTTTTTTTTTTTCATTTTTTTCAGTCTTTTACCTTTAATCTGTTCCTTTTATTTTTCTATCTGTTTCTCTTTATTCATATTCGCTGACTTTTTTATTTTATTTTCTCTTAATAGTATTAATTTCTTCTTTTTTTTACTACTGTTGTTTTCGCTTCTTTCTTTACTTCTTACATGTCAATGTTAACAACACCATTGCCTTTCTGCTGTAATTTCTTTATCGGACAGTGATCACTGTTTGTCATGTTCATATAGCAATTGTTGTTGGAAGCTCTTGTTCACATCTTGTTATTACTTGGACGCCATACTTTTATAGTTTTTTTTGTTTGTTTTTCTCCAATACCACCATGCTTTAACTCTTCTCATCACATTTGTATTTTTAATACGTTTAGATTTATTTTCTGTTTGTGTAGACATCTCAATGGTTCAGTAGTTACCGTTTTCAAAGACGATGCGTGAGTTATCCGATAAACTTAATCACAGAATATAGAATGAGCGATGACGATTTCAAATACCGACCGAAGCTATTAGGATCTTTAACGCAATAACAGCGCCATTAAAGCCAGAGTACAACAATGTTCCTTAGTGAATATGTTCTTTAGCGTATATTGTGTGCATAAGCATTTTATGGACTATATCTAAACATATTTTTACACGAGAATATTTCTCCAGCAATTTTTTTTAATAAACAGGACTCGCGAAAATCCCGCAATTATAGCACCCACGTTCTCTACTGCATTTGTGTTTAAAGGTATTTTAATTATATGGATGCCCAGCAGTAACGCAGGCTCCCAAATATTATTTTAACAACATTATTCAAAATCTTCTATCTACTTCTTAATGTAATCTGATTCATATAGTTTCATAAAATTCCTGGTTATATCGCCAACGTTATTGTAAAGGTTTGTGAATGGAGGGATAATGGTATGGGGAACTTTTATTGCAGCAGGAGTTGGGAACTTATTAGATGTGAGAAGTCAATTAATACAAAGAAATACATTCCAATATTAGAAACAGGACGTTACCAAGTATCCAGAAGCTGGGAATATCCTAGAACCTTATTTTTCAACATGATAATGCCCCTGCGCACGCTGCTAAAGATATAGAAAATGATTTTCTGATAATTTAATTGATCTGATGTTTAGGCTAGGTCAAAACCTCGATTTAAACACAATTGAGATTATCTGCCCCATAATATCTCGTGCATTGGCTGGAACAACATTTTCAAATAATGACAAACTGTGGGAATCTGTGCAGAGCGAATGGAATAGCAGCTCCTCTTCACAGATTTCCACTTTGGTTGAGATCATGTCTAAAAGGATTGATCTTTAAAAGAAATAAAAAATGAATGCGATTCCATACTAAGCATTTATTAAAGTAAATGTATTGCTCTGTGCTGTTCGTCTTGTTTAAGTTTTCTTGTTTTATTGTTCGTCGTTCAATATAGCTTTTAGTCCAATAAAACGTATCGAATTTGTTAGGCACATTTTTTGCTCACAAGTGTATATGTATATATATATATATATATATATATATATATATATAATTCATCTCTTTTCTTTCAATTGAGACAACATTGAGCAGACAAACCGAGAAAATCTACTAGAGGCATATATCGTTACTTTATTATTTATTTATGCGATTTTGTGTTGACAGAGTGCCAAAATTATCAAATTCAAATTTAAACTAGACCCATATGCTTTGCTTGTTTTTGTGCTTGATGTAGACAACGTAACACTGGGAATTTCAGAAGTAAGTGTACACATATATGCATCGTCATCTGAATACGTAATGAAGAATATTTATTAAGTGTTGACATTCGAAAAACGTGTAAACTTTAAAGCAAAGTTTTCCTGATAAAACATTTATATTCGAAAATTCAAATCGTTATTCTCCAAGGATATTATTAGGTGTCAGCTACTTTTCGACGATTTAAACAGTACCTATATCAAACTTCTCTCCTTCTCAGCCTTTATATATATATATATATATATATATATATATATATATATATATATATATATATATACATGGGGTGCAAAAGTTAGTATACAGTGATAAAGAGAACCAAAAATACACGACACACTGTATTTATTATACAAAAATTGAAGTTTACTGATGTAACACTACTGTATATTTCCTTTTGCACACCTTGTATACATATGTATATATATATTTGTATACATATGCATATATATACTGTCGCACAGGGGGCCGGGTTTCAATCCTGGCTTGATTTAGTTGCCTGTCTAGTCGCACTAATAAGCTGTGAAACAGCGAAACAGTACTGTATGTGTAAATTTTAAATGGACTTGATGAAATCTGGGAAAAGATTCTACACGCAACATTTAGTATCATTGTGTCTTGATTTTAATCACCCAAGGTGAAGATAAATTGAGGCAAATCGTATTCAACTTCCACACTAAATTAGACGTAGAACATCTACTGTATCATCTTTCGTAATTTTGTGAATTTACGGGATTTTCTACATCATACAAAAGTATGTAATACTGGTATCACCTGAGGTGCGTTGAAGTGAAGGATCGCTGATCTACACATTAGCTTTCTGCATCTATGCAACTCCGCTTATTAATAAAAAAATCGTATGAATTTCCTTGAAAACATTAAAAAATACTTTTTACACACAAAGTACAAAACGCATGATTTTTTTTTACACAGTGATCACCACTTATCAAGGCCCGGAAGCCACTCAGGGATAAGGGTTATTGCAAGTACATTACCTTAGTGTGGAGATTTGATGAAGTGTTTACTTAAGGGGGCGGTTCATTAGGAATTTGTTAACGTTGGACTTGAAGACATCCAAGTTGTAGTCCGGTGGGAAGCAGCCAGACGGAACAGAGTTCCACAGGCGTGCAGTTCTAAGAAAGAATCCGCGTTTTGATTTAGGCACAGATATAGAGTGGGGGAAATTTTTCACAGTGGATTCAGCTAGACGGGTGTTTTTCGTGAAAGATTGGCGAGGGGGGGGCCAGAGATTGGAGTTCAGACGAGCACCTGCCATGGAAATAACGATAAAACAAGGATAGGCTCGCAACGTCTCTTCTGTGGGAAAGAGGTTGCAGGGTAGAGAAAAGGGCATCCCCCACTAAGCCACGAAGTCTATTTTGATAAATTTTGTTTAGTTGATAAGAAATATAGTGATTTTTAATTGCCACAACAATTTCGTTTATGCATGTTGTGTGCATTTTGCTTCTATATTTTGACTTGTTTAACACAATTATCTGCAGTTTATACCCCTCACATACAAAGCGATATGATGATGATCCAGAGGTTTTCATCATTTTACATGTTCAGCATCTCTCGCAATTTCAGGCCAAATATGACCACAGAGACTACACTTGTTTCTTTCAAATCAGTCCGCATTTTAAACTCAGTTTTTATTTGCCTTTAAATAATAAATCCACCATAACACTTGATCTTGTGTTTGAACCTTAGTTCAAGAATAAGAATCATACATAGTGTTTTAGAATTTTTTAGGTTGATTATTAGTATTATTCGGATTACTGTTCTCATCTTGAGAGTAGTTTCTCGGCGTTTTTATCTATGTAAGCTCAAACATTGTTCAGGTGTATTTTGTTAAACTCTGGAATCTTTCTGTCAAACTCAAGAATCTGCTAAACATTTTGAACGAAACTATTTACTTAATACACGGGTGTAGCATACACATATTTCCTCAGCCATGACCGGGGCGAAGACCCAAGTAATTCACGGTTGTATTTTTAGTATCACCCACACTGAGGACTTAACTTTCAACCTCTAGAAGAATGTAACTAACAATTGGATTTTACCAAGTACTTTACCCACTAACCCATGGGACCTGGCTGAATAAAGTTGGCACTCGGGATGAGAACTGTAATCCAAATGATAATAAAAAATACGAATAACAAATCCTTATTTCAAAACTTCAGAAACGTTGATGGGCTTCTATTTCATGCATTTCTAATTACTCCGAGAGATGGCTAAACATTGTTTGAAAGTTTTAGCATAAGGAATAAAAACCAACATGCATTTTGATAGACCTTTTCTTTACTTTATAGTCTGATTTGTGACAATTTCACATTTTGGAATGATCTCCCAAAACACACCCTAAGATCCTTCATAGACATTTATGCTGACGACACTACATCTATGACAACGATTCAGAAACCGAAATCAACCAAGTTCTCTCCAATTGTCTGATTCTCTCTCCCCCTGATCTTGAGCACGTAGTGCAATGGAGAAACCGGTGGCTGGTTAGTAATGCAACTAAAACCAATCTTCTATCTTTGCATCATCATCCCGGTCTGACATCAATTGAAATGAATGAATCTCGTCTTGGGGAAGCTCCAGTATTTGGCAATCTCCTTGGTCTGATTCTATACTTCTGATCTGAGATGGAACATTAACATCAAATCTTTTTTCAAGGCTGATGGAAAATATAAGGATCGTCCTACTACTCAACCTTGACAGAATTCAAAATATACTTCGTAGAGGGGGATGCGTTTTTCTCTTCTCTGCAACCTCTTTCTCACAGAAGAGACGTTGCTAGTCTGTAGTTATTTTTATGGAAGTTCTCATCTAAGCTCCAATCTATGGCGCCCCTTGCCTTTCACGAAAAGCACTCGTCCAGCTAAAACACTATCAATAATTTCCCCCACTTTTTATCTGTGCTTAAACCTAAACGTAGATTCCATGAACAAAGCTTATTTAAAAGAACTGCATAACTGCGGAACTCTGTTCCGTTTTACTGCTTTCCAACTGACTACAATATGATCGTCTTCAAGTCCAACATGAACAGGCTCTTTGATTTGCTGTCCCCTAACGTCAAATTTTTTTTTAAATTTCCACCAACGATTACTACGATATTTTCTCATTGATTTCGGTACACTCATTAACCCTTATTTTTGAGTTGTATCCAGGTCTTTATAAGTGGTCATTCGTTTATTTATACACCTTTATATGAATTTTCCTCATAATGTGACATCCTTCTCTCGCTCTCTCTCTCTCGCTCTCTCTCTCTCTGACTCTCTCTTTCTCACTCTCTCTGTCTCTCTGTTTCTGCCTCTCTCTCTCCCTCTCTCGCTCTCTCTCTATCTCTCTCTCTCTCTCTCTCTCTATATATATATATATATCTATATATATAGTAAACCCCCGGGATACGGCATAAAAATATTAGTAACAAAATACAGTACAGTATATAATACACATGTATATAATCAAATAACATTAAAAAATAGCACCGTAAGGCGGGGCAAATACGTAACCAGGGCCCGGAAAAACATCGTATTGCACATCGTAATCTGAAAAAAAGACACGTATCCTAGGACCACCGATTCATGCGGTTTTACTTGTGTGTGTGTGTGTGTGTGTGTGTGTGTGTTCCCAAAGTAAGTTTTAAAAAAAACAATTCCTTGATTTCAGGTTTCATAATAGCTATTATGAAGCATTTCATTCGAAAGTTATACATTATAACGTATATTAGGTGTACGGGAGCTTCATCCATATTTTATGGTGTGTATTAGGGAGAAAGCGGCGGGCGGTGGAATCGGAAAATTAAAGACGAAGACTCCATAAGAAGATAGAGGAAACATATTAAAGAACCGATTCAAATAATAAAATGAGTCTCTCATAACATATAGTCCTTGTTCATATCTTCTTACTTTGTGTTAGATATTCGAACGCTTTGATATATAAACAGCCAACTATCGATTTCTGCTATATTTTGCTCTCGTACTGATCACCCGTCGTCGATTTCTCTATTACAAAAATCGAAGGCAGGTTTCGAAGGAATCAAATCAGTTCAATAAATCAATTGAGCTGACACGTTGATTGAAATCTTCCAGGAATAATCAAATAAATCAATTTCACAATTATCCGATTCCGTCAATAAAATACATGGAACAAACGTTGTACATTGCGTATTGGTCATGTGATCTTTTACTCATAATAATAAATAGGCATACAAACACACACCAATATGCGGATATATACAGTGTCGGCAAAAAGAAAGTCCGTACTTGTAATTTTTTTCAAAAACTGTACATTTCAGCTAAATTTAATGAAACTAATTAAAGAACTCGTACCTCATTTGGTTCGCCTTTTATTCCTCTATAATTTTACCTCTTCATATTTGACTTTTAATTGTAATATTCTAGTGTTCACGTCAATTTTAAAGATAACTTTATATTGCAGATGCAATAAGAAGGTTCGCAACAACAAGTTCGCTTAAAACCAGCTTAAATTATCGCCCCTAAATCAGTTTAAAATACCCACCAACAGGCAACAAAACATCTCCAATCGTAATGATTGTTGTTCCAGGTAATACAACGTAACATTTAGTCCATATGCCACAACTTTCTCTAAGTGATCGTCAGGAGCTCATTAATCTTCACATATCTGGTTCATCTAATCGGGAAATCGGCCGCAGATTGAAATATGATGAGAAAACCGCACGAAAGACTGTGCAAAAGCACCAAAACACCGGCAGTGTTCGTGATGCAACTAAATCTGGTCGTAATATAGTGACTTCTAACAGGGAAGACAATGCTATCATGATCCGCAGCCTAAGAAACAGATTTGAAACGACTCCCCAAATCTAATAAGAGTGTAATCTGGGCAAAAAAACGCTCTCTTTCTACTGTCAAGAACAGATTAAACGATTTTAATTTGCGAAGATATGTTGCAAGCCGCAAGCCAATGATTTCTCTTAAGAACAGAAAGCGCCGTCTGGACTTCGTCAGATGCAATAAAGATCATGACCCTTCATATTAGTCAAAAGCGCATTTTAGCGACGAAAGCTAATTCAATAGGCTAGGCAGTGATAGTATGCAGTACGTCCGTCGGAGGAAAGACGAAGAATTTAATCATAAGTGCTCAGTTTCAATGATAGTCCAATCTTCATGCGTGATAATGCTCCCATTCGCACAGGTGGCAATGTCAGGAGGTTCCTGGAAAACATTATATTCCGTGCTTGGATTGGTCTCAACAATCTTCAAACCTTAATCCTATCGAAAACGTATTGCATTACATTAAGCAAGAGCTACGCAATGATAAAATTTCAAATTTGGAAGAACTTTGGACAAAAATTAAAGACAAGTGGGATGCCCTTTCCCGGAGTATTGATGCAGCCTAATTCAATGAATTCCCAAAAGATTGCAGGCCGTCAAATTGCAGAAGTGCTATGCTACTAAATATTAACTAGTTCATTGTGTTCCTGTTGTACTTGTGATGCATTAATGTCCTGAAGTTTCATTTAAATAACAATTTTCCATTGTGCGGGCTTTCTTTTTGCCTCCTTAATTTAGAATGATTTTTTCAATTGACGTAGGCACTAGAATATTTCAATTCAATATCAAATATGAACAGGTAAAATTATAGAGGAATAAAAGGTCAATAAAATGAGGTATAGGTTGTTTAAATAGTTACATGAAATTTAGCTTAAATTTTCAGTTTTTGACAAAATTACAAGTGCGGATTTTCTTTTTGCCGCCTGTATATATATATATATATATATATATATATATATATATATATATATATATATATATATATATAGTATAATTCCTATAATTTGAACATACGCTTCGTTCAAATTATAGGATGCTGTTCAAGTGTCGTGATACAAAAATGTGCTGCAGTTAACTTTAATTTTCTAAGAATTAAGAAATAGTAAATGAAATTCATTGCTATATGATACTTCAAGAATATATGAAGTTGAGTTTACGATATATTGCAAGTAAGAATTGTTAAATATTATTACCAGGAGCAAAAACATTGAAAATAAATTAAGTCTACTTTTACTTGTTAGGTATTTATTACCTAAGTTATCATCTACAGTAATCCTACATTTATGTAAAATACAGTTTTTTTTTTAAATTTATTCATTGAATGAGTTTCTATTGCAGTTTCTATTTTCATCGATTGAGCTCTCTGGCGCTGCAATTGTATTCGGTAAGCGATCACTAAAATCTACAATTTCTTGGTTCTGTAGCTTCTTTATGATTATGTCTCTTCGGAGTGACATTGCTTGCAAAACATTGTTCTCACTAAAGTAAGGACCTTTTTCTAGAAATTTTATAACCGTCTCCATAGACTTTTCTGCATCATCCCATGATAGTGCTTCATCAGAGTGTTCTTGGTTATTTACATTAGGGTCAGGAAAATGGGAGTTGTCGCTATTCTCATCACCATTACTGACTTCAGGATATTGATCTGTGGGTTCCTCATCTTGTTGCACCCACATTTCAACATCATTTGCATTAAGTAATTTTAGAACAGCGTGGTTGGTCGGTATCCGTTTGATTTTAAGAATTTGTTCTAGACCAGATGTACGAGAGGCGTGCAATAACTAATGCCCCTGACCCACTTCCAGTTGTCTGATCTAGCTGAAATTGTGCATGTGCAATGGTTGATATATTTACAGGTTATGTGGCAAATTAAAGCTCTGAACGAATTGTGCTTTCTGTTTTACAGGTGTTTGAACTGAGTCAGGTGTGAAATGCAGCTGGTTGAATGTCGAGCAGTGATCCGGTTTTTGTATTTGAAAGGACGCACACCACAGGAGACTTTTGATGAAATGAAAGAAACTAATAACGGCCCATCATATGACCTGGTAAAACGCTGGCATCGTGAATTCAAGCATAGCCGAAAGTCTGTGGAAACAGCTCCCAGACCTGGTCGTTCTCCATAGGTTGGATGAGAGAAGTCAGATTAGGTGGTAAGTAGCACACAAAAATATTCCCGCAAGATGACACTAGTTCTGACTCAGGAGGATGTGCTCTACAATTGTCCAACAGAAGCAAGCACTTTGAATCAGGTTTACCTAATTTAAGAAAACGCCTCTGGACAACTGGCACAAATTCTTGCAAAAAACACTTTTAAACAACTGTTTATTCATCCATCCATTTCGTGAAGAATAATAGAGTGCTGGGAAAAACGAAACTCCTTTCAATGCTCTTGGATTTGTCGATGACAAGAAGCTTAAGTTATAGAGTTCCAGAAGCTTTACCGTATACCATCACTGTTAGTTTTTTTTTTTATTTAATTTAAATCCTTTTATTTTCTGCTCCTCGGATCCGGCTAATGTTTTTGTAGGTAAGCACTACCAATTTACGCCACTTTCATCAGTGTTTTAACCATCCTCTGGTGTTAAGCCATAATCGGTAATTATCGTCTTGAATTTGTCACAATAATCTGCTGATGCGTGTGTATCAGCAGACCGTTGTTCGCCTGACATAATTAAGTGTGCTATACCCTGTCTACTCTTAAAGCTCCTAAGCCAGCCTTCACTGAATTTCATATATTCTGCGATATTCAACTCTTCCTTAAGAGACGTTGTTTTAGCAATATACATGGGCCGAGATATTGCTAAACTTTCATTCCGTTTTGCTACGAACCATTCATGCAATATTTGATCGAATTAAATTTGCTTTGGTCTGAAAGAGTCCTTCTTTTGACATGTCTTTTATTTGAAGAGAAAAGTGCAGCCTTCAATATTCCCTCCTTTTTCTTTTTCATGTAAAACAGTGTACTTCTTCCAATCTTATAATATCTCAATATAACGCTATTTTCAACTCCAGCATCTAATTTTTCTATAATTTGACGTTTTTCGAGTAAAGTCAATGTTTTTATTTAGAGTTGCAAGTGATGGGTTGTTTTACACTATTTTAAATATAGCAATCTGAAAAAAATTAGAGTTAGTGTAAATTAGTTATCAATAGTTAATCTACCTTAATTACATAGTACCAATATTAACATTTGTGCGCAATATCTGACAAAACCATGTAAACAGTTTTACTGCAACTCCGCATCAAATATGCTAATACAATTTTAATGACGATACCGTTAAAGTTTAGAGAAAGTCCAGGTTTAGAAGAAGTCCAAATGAGACGAAGTCCAACTTTAGAAGTGTTTAGCCCCAAAATTCTCGGAGGAGTTTGGTAGAGTTCTCAAAGGTTAAATCCTTGAAATTTGACCTCCTAACAGCAAAATTTCTGGCCGAACAGGATCACCTCGATTTTTCCAAATCTCAGTATCGTGTATATAAAATTTCGGGTCTGTAGGCTTAAAATCGACAGAGTTATTGCGTAGGGAAATGTACACAGATACACATACACACACACACACACACACTCAGACACGTTCACTTTTATATATATACTAGCAGTTTCGCCCGGCTTTAATCGGGCCCTATGTAATGTTCATAAGGTTATGTGCATATGTATATATTAAAAAGTGTGAATAGGTAAAGTAATGTATTTCTGTATAATAGTCTTCCTTAACTACCATAGAGAAAAGACAGACAGACATTTTCACTTTTATAGATATAGATAGATAGATAGATAGATAGATAGATAGATAGGTTCATTGGATGCAGTATATAGTAATGATTTAAAAAGTATATAAAAAAAGACTCATGCGCCACCACCGAGAATCACAATTTATTTTGCCTCTGCCGTAAATGACTGGGCTATGAAACATGTTTGCTGCGAGGCTAAAAATTAAAATATAAACCAATATCAAGTACGTTATGCATTCGTAATGGCAACGTTCGACCTTCACCTGGCAAATTTCATTTTTTTTTAAATTTTCACACTTTTGCGCCGATTTTCTTGGGGTAAAACCCAAATATAAATTTGCATAGATTCAAATACTTTATATATGAAGTTTTATGTCTGTAGACCAAAAATTCTAGGAGGAGTTTGGTAGGCAAAATTTGTGCAACAAAAATATATACGTATACATAAATATATATAGAAACAATTTTGTGTTTCCTGTAAACATTTTACGCAAATATTATGCAAGTATAAATCATGAAGAATATCTGCATGAATATAATTACACGTAATAGTTAACTAAAGATGATCATCGCATAAGAAAACCGAAAAAAACTGATAGGGAATTATTAAAAATTAATGTTTAAAAGAATATGCTAATTAGCTAGATCTTTTTCAGATGGATGCAATTGTACAACCTATATATAAGGAAATTCTATTTTCTTTTTCAATAAGTAGAAAAGGGGAGGGTTAATATGAATACCAAAACACCCAAAAGAAAAACTAATTTATCGCAGTACAGAAGATTGATATATATTACGTACCCCTACCCTGAGCATGAACAATACAGAAATGTAATGTAACTATACTGACCACTTACGTATCTCTCACCCTTTTCGGTTCTTCGCCTTTTCTTTTTTTCCTTTCTTTCTTTCTTTTTCCTCCTTTTTCTTCTTTTTAGCTGCCACTTACTTTTCCTTCAATATCTTTCTGCCCTTCTTCTTTATCCTATTAAGTTACCCAACACCGCTCTCTATTTTTAAGTCTAAAATTTAACTTAGCATTCCCTCTTCCTCTCCAAGTAAGCGTTTAAAAATTTTGGTTACACAACTAACAACATATATTTCACTTCATTTAAAAACAAGATGTTTTGAACAGACGATATAAACTTTATTTCTCTCGACTGATTAGGAAAAGTTGTTTTTTTTTAATAGACAAATTTGCTCCGAAATATTAGCATGGTCTGTGAAGTGAGTATGTAATATTTGTCTATATAAATAAAAATAATATATTTGGCTCACTTTTTATCAAGCACTCTTAATAAGCTCGTTTAATCCATGGGTTTCATCTCCTGGATACCTTTAACCTGGAATATATATATATATATATATATATATATATATATATATACATACATATATGTATGTATATATGTATGTATATATGTATATATATATGTATGTATATATGTATATATATGTATGTATATATGTATATATATGTATGTATATATATATGTATATATATGTATGTATATATGTATATATATGTATGTGCATATACATATGTATATATATATGTATATATATATGTATGTATATATGTATATATATGTATATATATGTATGTATGTGTATATATACATATGTATATATATATATATATATATACACATGGTTCGTTTTAAAAGCATAGTATCCTTTATACTATTAATTAGTGTGTCGAAAAAACAAAAAACAAATACCATCTAAGTAAATCGCGATATATTCAAATAGTATGCGAAATGGACGAGCGTGTTAAGAGTTTAGGTTCATTACCCTGAGGTTCCGATTGCGAATCTCGCTAGATTCAACCACTCAGATGATTCCTAGACGACGAAACAAGTGTCAGTGGATAATTATATTTTAAAAACAATATATATGCCGCTCGCCATATGGGGGTAGCAAATTGGTTATAGGGAAAATTATTACCAACTCGCATTTAGGTAAAAATGCATTTTCGTAAATAATTGAATTCATTCAAAACGTATCGCAAAAACAAAAACATATATATATATATATATATATATATATATATATATATTATATATATATATTAAGAGAGAAAAATATTGAGACAGAGGAATAATATAGCTGATATACACATAGATATATACTTATGTTGCTGAATGTATCTGTTTCCTGTCCTTGTTGTCTGGTTGGTTTAGATTTCTTGGCTCTGGTTTAATGTTCTTTCAATAGTTGTTTCAGTCGTGGGTTTCTCTGAAACTTCCTATATACTCGATATGTGTTAATGTTACTACACGGTAGAACGAGAAAGCTGGCTTTTATGTCAGTGATCCATGACCAAACAGAGTAATTCAACGGGCCCATGTCGAAGGAAGAGAGGGACCTGTAAGAGAAAGGTAAAAAAAAATCGCAGCACTCCTTCTGAAGTGAAGTATTGGTGTCTTTGGACTTGCTGTCACACTCAGGGCTTGCCAGCGGCCACCTAATAACACCAAGGGATCACCACACTCTTCAGCACATCCAGGTATACTTTGGTGTTGACTTTCAAGCCTACTTCAAAGATATGATGTCGCATTCACTTGAAACCACAAAAAGAACCATAACCGTGGCCGTCTGGATTTGCATTTTAGGGGCTATCAATAATCCTGTTATCATAACTTGGATCGGTAGAGAGCATAGGTTGTATAGCGGCGCATCTTCGATCTCGTGCGTTAAACACTGCTACTTTCAGACATGATAAAAGGCTCCTATAGCTCTTGGATCTGTACACAACTGGCCAACTAGTAGAGAGTCTGCAACAAAAAAAGAAGAAAACCAGCTTTTATCAAACAGAAATGGAATCGTGTTCTCTTTACTAAGATGATACGTCCAAGGATGGAATACTGTTGCCATATCTGGACAGGAGCTGCTAAAAACAGCCTATCCTGCCTTGACAGAGTACAAAATCGACTTCGTGTCTTAGTGGAGGATGCCCTTTTCTCTACCCTGCAACCTCTCTCCCACAGAAGAGACGTTGCGAGTCTATCCTTGTTTTATCGTTATTTCCATGGCAGGTGCTCGTCTGAACTCCAATCTCTGGTCCCCCCTCGCCAATCTTTCACGAAAAACACCCGTCTAGCTGAATCCACTGTGAAAAATTTCCCCCACTCTATATCTGTGCCTAAATTAAAACGAGGATTCCATGAACAAAGCTTCTTTCTTAGAACTGCACGCCTGTGGAACTCTGTTCCGTCTGCCTGCTTCCCACCGGACTACAACTTGGATGTCTGCAAGTCCAACGTTAACAAATTTCTTATGAACCGCCCCCTTAAGTAAACACTTCATCAAATCTCAACACTAAGGTAATGTACTTGCAATAACCCTTATCCCTTAGTGGCTTCCGGGCCTTGATAAGTGGTGATCACTGTGTAAAAAAAAAATGATAATTTTTTATCTTTATACTCTATACATATACATCGAAGTTGTAGGCAATAGATGATTTTGTTCTTTATATTATATGGATGGTGGGAGCATTAGCTTAGATACTGTCCAGAGGAAGTTAGCTTTACGTATACCGATGACATAAATTCCTGAGCAGTTACTACTACATCTAGGAAATGTATTTCTTTCGTATTAACGCCAACGTCCTGTCCGAGTGTACTGAAAGGTAATTCAAAATTACGTATTTTTTCTTTAGATCGAGAAATAATGCGTACAGAAGTCGACAAATGTAAATACAAAATCTTAATTTCAACTTGCTATTTCTATTAGTGTGCGCATGCGTTTAATTGTACAACTTTCTCATCTATCTGTCCAGTGAGCATAAACGGTGACGAACCCGGTTGAAGCTGTAAATATTTCGGTTTTGATTGAAGGTGATGGCACCTAAGTCATATTTTTAAAATCAATACTATAAATTAGGTACAATATGATATTAAATATAAAATTTACTTTCTAATATTAAATAGGATTAATTATGAAATAAAATATAATTAGCGTATTTTACGACCGTCAAGACCGGGTGCACATTTCCATGCAGCTTATGAATTACAAAGTGTATTGCATATTCTGTCAAAGCTATAACCAATGGATTTTATGACATCAAAACAATTCTGTCAGCAGAACCCTACTTTAGGACCTATCTAAGTAGTGAAAAAGGCAACATGGTTGCGATACAATTATTTAGCTATATTTACTCAAACATCACCAACAAATTAAATATAAGACTTTTATTTTAGATGCAAATGTGAAAGTCAGTGTTAGGAGCTTATCATAACTAGATGAAACTTATTATTATGCTTTTATATCCATTTTAGGCCCTGTCGGTGGGGCATTAGAATACGCCGACTGCCCCCCTGCAGAGGGTAAAAGTCCCTCAATGGGGGTCCTGGATATGACCTTAAACTATATCCAGTGGTGAGGTCCCAGCTTGTGGACTTTGGGGAGTGTGGAGCCACCCTTTAATTACCATTGCTCCCAGGTCCACTCTGACCCGGAGTGGTAGTACCTGTTAGGGTCCCAACTATGGGTTAAATAGAAACCAACGTGAAAACAACAAATATATTCTATTTAAAAAAGTTTTCTTCAAAATCTTTGGATTCGGCATTAAATAACCCGAAAAGGGTTGATATGCCGTAAAACAAAAAACAACCAAGCAACCAACATCCATTTTATATGTTGTTTGTCTATTCTAATTTATCTTTTTTACGAGAACTAAGTTACCCACAAAGTGGATTTCTAATGTGGGGAAAATCCAGAACGCAAAATGGTGAATATAGGATTGGAAAAAACTTTTTAATTTATGTAGTCTAGGCGGATTTCTCCTTCAATGATCAAAGGCCAGAAAAATGTAGTGCAGTATCACAACTTACACTGTAAATTGCTCCTTGTCAAAAGGACAAACGAAATATAAGTTTATTGTAATCGATGTACTGTACTGACAATTGCTCTATCTGCCTGATATTTGATCTAGAGTTTTAACGATCTAAAAAAAATATTTTTTCTTCAATGTATGTTAATACGTTTTTAAATTACGCAGTTAATTTTATTAATCTTAATTGACGATAGCGACCATCTCTCTGACTATTTATGGTAGGAAATACGATATGAAACTCGTAGTAGAAGACTATTACAGTCCTTGCATCTAAAACTGTACTTCTTTTCAAATGTGTCACACCTCTACGGTGATCGGATGGGACAAATGTCGTTCACCGTGAAAAAAACTTTCTGCAAATTACTATAAGAAGTAATTCACGTCTCTGAAATTTAAAGAACGTTATTTGTTTTAGGTTTTTAATTCCTTCTCTTATGTCATCCCCTAAAATAATAAATGAGAAATAAATGATCATTATAAGATAACCGATGAAAATGTGGTCCTCAAATAAGCAAACACTTCCTAGGGTTTAAGAGAGATAAGCAGCTGTTTCTGTGAATGACTATTCATGAGAATAGAAGAAATCCGTCACGTTATAATATAAAGTCTTAATCAATATTCCCGCTTATAGAATAATGTACAACATCCATCGATAAACGCGCAGATTAAATGATCGAAATTTGTAACGTTCTTGTATTTACCTCCTTGACGCCTAAAGATGCGATGTGTATTTTCCGTGCTATTTTGTCTCTTAAAAAATGTTTTTTTTTGTAAAAAAAGGGGGAAAGACAACTCTCAATCTCTCAATTTTGAAAGATATTCCCGAGGAAAGGTATAACAGCCAGTTTATAGACAATCTATTTCCGGCGAACGATTTATCCTCCCAGCCATTTTAGTAATTCGTATTATTTGTAACATACTATCGCATTATTTGTAACATTATATCGTAGTATTAATCTTAGGGTTAGTTACCTATTATGTATTCTTTTAACACTGAATTCCCCGATCAGCTGAGGATTTTTATCTTCGATCTCAAAAATCAACAGAGATTAGACCGTTACTTTAATGATCCGCTCCCTGTTGATTTTCTGTGGTTGTTTCTTTCCGTGCAGTTCTACGAGGTCCGTCCCAGGTTTTGCTTTCTCTATTTGAGAAAGGGGTTAGTTTATTGATACTCGCCTGAAGCGCTTTTACGTACGGAGCTACATAGGCACTTTTTGCACGTCAGAGTGCCCCTCTTCGCAGGCGCTTACTTTTTTTATTAAACTTTCCGACTATGGTGTCTAATTTCTTGCATCCAATGCCTCTGTTCAGTCTCGAAACCCAAAGTATACACCCTGTAGGCGCAGCTGCGCGTATAATTTTGAGGCTAGGGTTGCGCAATCAGGAACCACACCGCTCCTAAATCGGCACTGTTTGAGTCCAGTGGCAAGAAGAAGACCAGCACGACTGGAAACAATGCCGCGATAAGCGGAGAGCACTTACAGCACCTGGAAGTCCCAAATAGTAACCCATTTAGTACTGACCAGGTTGAATGTCGCTTAACTTTTTTGCAGTGAAAGAGAACTACACCCCTTAGTCCTAGTCGACATCCTAGCAGATTGACTGGTTTATAAGCCATTTCTTAAAGCCTCCATATGCAAGCCAACATGTAAAACGGACGTTAAATCATTCATCATCATCATCATCAGCAGCAGCAGCAGCAGCGTCATCATCATCCAAGTTCTTTTGAATTTTTGCTGTTATTATATTCGCCAGGCATTACCATTTTCTTCTTGGCAAAAATCTTAGTACAGTTGGCAGGGGGGCATCCTTCTTTGTGTTGCCCTCTCGCTACAAGACCACCTGGGCATGACATGTAAAAATGTCAATAACTCTAGCATTTTCCTATCTTTGTGCGCTGCTATGATTTTAGATGTGGTTATAATTTTCTGTTCAGGAAATGTCCAGGGATAGTTTTAATAGGCATTAATAAGAGGATTACAATAGTGTTCATGCACATTACTGAAGGCCGATTTAACAGCAAGTCCATATTTATATGAGAATTATCTTTAAAAATAAATAGAGAATTTAAATGCAATCTTCGGTTGTCTGTTTTTGTTCACACGCCAGGTCACTTCGCCATCCCGGTAACATACATTGCGATCAGCTTTCTTAAACATTTCCTCACCCCCCCGCACACACAAGCACGCACGCACGCACGCATATATATATATATATATATATATATATATATATATATATATAATTACGAGGGGCATTCAATAATTAATGCCCTTGACCCACTTTCCATAGCAGTAGAGCAACAAAACTTGGCACAGTTATTAATTTTTCTCTACATAGGCAGCACCCAGAGTTATGCATTTATCCCATCATTTGATGCGGCTCTGGAGATGGAGACCGTTTTTGTAGAACACCCCAGGTTGGTCCTCCAACCACGACGTTACTTCAGAAATCAAGGCTGCATCATCTGGGAAACGCTTTCCTTTCAAAAGAAACTTCATGGCTGCGAAGAGGTGAACATAAGAGGATGCAAGGTCAGGAGAGTAGGGAGGGTGGGGGAAGATTTCATAACAACATGCCCGTGCTTCTGATCTGGCGATATGCGAATTGTGGACCGGAGCGTTGTCCTGCAGGAGGAGGGTACATTTGCTGATTTGCCCGCCTCTTGATTTTGATAGCTTCCCTTAATTTCCTCAAAAGTGAAGCATAATAGGCTCCTGTAATTGTGGTACCCTTTGCCAGGACATCTGTCATCACTACTCCGTCCTGGTCCCAGAAGGCTCTGAGCATGACCATGCCAGTGGATGGCTGCACCATTGCCTTCTTTGGAGGCGGTGAGTCAAGTGCTTCCACTGCATTGACTGGGCTTTGGTCTCTGGATCATAGTGATGGATCCAGGTTCATCCTGTATAATCAGTCTTTTGTAAAACTTTGACTAATCTTTTTGGCACATCTTACATTTCATCCTCGAACACTCGACATGTTCTCGCTTCTAGAATGATGTGAGCAACCTGGGAATCCATCTGGCAGACATCTTATGCATATGCAAATGGTCATGAATGATAGATTCCACAGACCTTGTACTAACCTTGACATCTTGTACTATTTGGCGAATAGTAATGCGCCGATCTTCCAAAATGGCAGTATAGACTTGACGGACAGATGCCTCATCAATGGCAGAAGAGGGGGGGGCGATCAGGTCTGGAAGCTGTTTCCACAGACTTCCGGCCATGTTTGAATTCACGATGCCAGCGTTTTACAAGGTCATATGATGGGGCATTATCACCATAGGTTTCTTTCATTTTATAAAAAAGTCGCCTGTGGTGTGCGTCCTTTCAAATACAAAAACCGGATCACTGCTCTACATTCAACAGGCTCCATTTCACACCTGAATCATCTTAAACACCTGTAAAACAGATACCACAATTAGTTCAGAGCTGTAATATTCCACATAACCCAACGAGATATAAATCATTGCACATGCAAAATTTCAGCTAGATGAGACAAGTGGAAGTGGATCAGGGGCATTACTTATTGCTTGCCTCTCGTAAAATTATTTAATATTGTTCTTTATATCTACAGCCACTAACGAATCATGCTTACGCAATCATCAGGTTAAGGGTGACAATTCCTGCCGGTTATGAGATTGGAACTCAGCCACGAAGCCACCTTTTTATAAGCCTAACATTTGGGCAACCAAACAATTTCCACGGGAACAAAGGGAATTAAGATCTATGAAACGCCAAATTCGAGCGAACATATTTGAAAATCTAAAGTGTTCGCATGAGCAGATGTCATGAACATTTTTTTCTAATCATGTTTAAGCGTATTGTACGACCGGGCAACGGCCGGCGTCCAGGTAGTATATAAGTATGTACGCAATGCGACTGTGTAAAAAATCCCCAATGTACATGTAATGGCGCTTTTTTCCAATAGATTACTATGCAGAGCAAGAAAACTCTCTGTGACTAAGAGATTCGTTCATTTATTTTTTTCATCTCATAATTTAGGACGCTCGATTTAACGATAATTTCTTTATCAAAACAAAACATTTAATAAAGAAAGAATAAAGAACGCATTTTTTTTAAAATATAACAATTTTGATAAAGGTAAGAAAAAAATGTATTTACGCAACTTTAGAGAGAAAATCAGCGAAGCAATAACGTTTTCATTAGATGTAAACATTTCCGAAAGAAGCTGAGACAACCTTTACGTTTTGTAATCAATAAATAAATGTTATGGTAAGTTTTATTTTTAAATTTAATTTTTAACCTTCCAAAACACAAAGAATGAAAAGCTTTGATCTAAGAAGGATTAAACTCTTAAATCCGCTTCCTTTGTTAAATATTTGCATCTAATGTAAATAGCGTTGTGTTGGCTCCATTTTGTAATAACAATGTAATCAATTTTGTTACAGTAAAAAAATGTCGTCGTAGCCTTTCCGTTTCGCTGGTATGCTGTAAAAAAGTTATCGTTGGATCGAGTATCCCAAATTATGATATGTAAAAATAAACAAATCTCTTAGTAAAAGAGAGATCACTGTCTCTATTGCAAAACAGGGATCGCGTAAAGTGTTTATCGCGGTCGTTCGTGTTTTCATCTAATAATTTAGAGCGCTCTATTCAACGATATTTAATAGTAAAACAACTCATTTATAAAAGAAAGCTGTGGCGTTTTTTTTTGTTTTTTTTTGTCAATGTAGCCAGATTGATAACCTTTATAATAAATATTGTAGTCTTTATGCGACTATTAAGAGGTTAAAAAACTAACCCACAAGTTTCATTAGATGTAAACATTGGCAAAAGAAGTTGCGGCAGCGATTGTTTATGTAATTAAAAAGTAAAACTTATGGTAAGATTTGTAAAAAAAAAAGTAGTCTGTAACTGAAAATAATAGAAAGGTAAAACGTTAATATAAAAAAGATGTAACTCGTTTAGCTGATTTTATTTTACGGTGGCGGCGTCATCGGTGTGATAACTGGAAAAAAAATGAAAGAACACAGGTTTGTATTCTGTTAATTTGTTTATGTAACCGTTCGGTTTTGTTGTTTTTTTAGTAATCAGAAGGTATAAGCAGCAAATGCTAGAGTTAGAATTAGAAGAAAATAAACTTACTTATAAGTGTATAAATTACACACAAACAATCTTCAATATATATATATATATATATATATATATATATATATATATATATATATATATATATTTATATAAAATGGGTTAAGAAATTCCAACGAAAGAAAGATGTATATTTAAATAAGGGGGTAGTCACCAACAGTGTGTATTTTTTAACATTATTTTATTATTCATTGTCTTGGTTCTTCATTGAGAATTATGTTTGGATCATTGTAATAATGTTTTTAAATCATTGAAATCGTTTTTAAACGGTTCAGATGTTCTGTGAAGCGTCCTTGTCAGAAATTATTTTCAAATGTGTTGGAGATGTAAAAATGGCATTTCCGTAGTTAATTTGAAGTGTTTCCAAGGGGTGGAGGCGTGAAAGTGTCTATATTATCCATTGGTATGTTCAATTTGTATTACTCTTTTATTGGGCTTGTCGGGGGGGGGGCTGACCTCGGCTGTAGTCACTCTCGTGTGGTGTTTCTGTCTCTCTCACTTTCTCTTTCTGCTTGTGTTTTTCCCCTTTCCCTTTAGGGTAGATGTGTGTGTGTGTGTTTTCTTTTATTGGTTTGAGAATGTGTGTACTGTTTTATTGTATTATGAGATTATTTGCTTCCCTAGGTAGGTGACTGTGATACAAGGTCGTTACTAATGTGTATGTATGAGGAGGGGGGTCAGCTCTTCTGAAATAAGGGTAGGGGTGCTTTCATTCTATTTTGATATTTATTTTTTGGTTTCTTGGATTTTAGTATTGTGATTTTTCGTTTCAGTCTTTTCGGGTTTTCTTTATATTATGTTTGTTTAGATAGAGGGGTGTATTTAAAAATATGTATAAGGGATTTTTAATGTTTCTATTGGGAGGCAAATAAATAGAAACATTAAAAAATCCCCTATACATATTTTTAAATACACCCCTCTATCTAAACAAACATAATATAAAGAACACCCGAAAAGGCTGAAACGAAAAATCACAATACTAAAATCCAAGAATCCAAAAAATAAATATCAAAATAGAATGAAAGCACCCCTACCCTTATTTTAGGAGCGCTGGTTCCCCCTCTCCTCAAACATACACATTAATAACGACCTTGTATCACAATCACCTTCCTAGGGAAGCAAATAATCTCATAATACTATAAAACAGTACACACATTCTCAAACCAATAATAGAAAAAACACACACACACACCCTACCCTAAAGGAAAAGGGGAAAAACACAAGCAGAAAGAGAGAGTGAGAGAGAGAGAAACACCACACGAGAGTGACTACAGCCGAGGTCAGCGCCTCCCCCCACCGAAAGGCCAATAAAAGAGTTATAAAAATTGAACATGCCAATGAATAATAGACACTTTCACGCCTCCACCCCTTGGAAACACTTCAAATTAACTACGGAAATGCCATTTTTACATCTCCAACACATTTGAAAATAATTTCTGACGAGGACGCTTCACAGAACGTCTGAAACGCGTAAAAACGATTTCAATGATTTAAAAACATTATTACAATGATCCAAACATAATTCTCAATGAAAAACCAAGACACGGAATAATAAAATAATGTTAAAAAATACACATTGTTGGTGACTACCCCCTTATTTAAATATATATATATATATATATATATGTGTGTGTGTGTGTGTGTGTGTGTGTGTGTGTGTATAGTCATAAAAAACGAAATAGGTGAAACAGAGGCTCAAACAGCGTATCTTTCTTTGTAATATATTTGCGGTTTCCATTAAAAACAAAACATCTAATAATACTTATTATCCGTGCGAGAGAGAAAAAAATGAAGCAAACCCCACTATAAAATGTAAATAGTAGCGATTATTCGTGCGAGCACCCCAAAATTTAAGTTATTCGCAGAATTTAAGTTTAAGAATTTAAGTTATTCGCAGAAGCCAACGTGTAAGGCAACTATTAGAAAGAGATGAAAAAAAAAGAAAACGCTTCAGTCGATTACTTCCCGTCGAACTTACGAGAATACAGGCCCTCGAAATTACGCCTAAAAACATGCGTAGTGAGAGTGTATGTATCCGTAGGTGTTTAGTATACAAGGAAAATATTTTATAAATCAAACGATTAAGACAGTTTAAAGACTTCCAAAATTTTACAATATCTGGATATCGACTGTAGTAATTTTGTAAGTGGTAAACTTATTTATATATGCAGATTATATAGAAAGAACTTTAGTGTATTGTATTTGCCCCCCAAAAATGTGGAAATAATGGAAAGTGACGATGTTTATAAACAGTACGGACGATGTATGTAAACACAAAAACACGGTGGCGTAGCTTTATAAGGAAAAGTAACATGGCTGGTATATTTAAGGTGTAAATGTTTCGATGTACTAATATGTTGGCATTTGGGTTTTTATATTATAAACGAATGCGTCTTCTAAAGAGTGAAGCCGTGTTTAATAATGTCCTGACAGTTCGTTTTTCATGTAAGAAGGGTGAAATCATTTTTTTAAATCGGGAAATGGAAGGTTATTGTATGTCTATGTATGATAAAGATAATAAAGGTGTAAACCATATTTGTCCATATTGCATAATGAATCTCGGAGTCGACTGGGAGCGGTAGGAGTACTTTTATTTAGGGGGAAAATCTGAACTAATTTCTATAAAAAAAAGTTGACGATCGTGATGATGTTTCTCCTTGGATGAAATGTAAGATTTATTAAAACAAATAAAGGCGTCTAAAACGGCTTTCTAAAGTTAGATAAAATTACGAATAATAGTTTAGACATAATAAATCTGTATGTGGCATATGTCGATAGTGGAATTTGTGTAGTCATTTTGTTTTATAGTTGATAATAATTATTCTTATATATATATATATATATATATATATATATATATATATATATATGGGGGTGTGATTCATCGATACACATTATAGTGTAAAATTCTGTTTTCTCTAGTTTAATTGTGATTGTTCTGCTAGTACAATAAAGAAGCGGGAAAGAGCAATATTTTAATTAACATATATTGTTATTCAGACAGTTAATTGCATCGGTTGAGTATACTTCTACCATGATAAACGGATGCTGATCACAGCCAGCTTGTGTCAAATCAGCAATTAAGATTCTTGTTTAGCCGTTGTATCTCTGGATTGTTTCAGATATATTTTGTGATCTGCTATTGTCTCTCCCTCTCATTCTTCTCTCTCTCTCTCTCTCTCTCTCTCTCTATATATATATATATATATATATATATATATATATATATATATTATCCCTCTCCCTTTGAACAGGTAAACAATACTCTTACTAATCTCAAATTAAAATAACATTTTTTTCTGTAATCAGTTTAGATGATATGATGAGGTTAAGTGTCTGCTCTAGAACAACACCAAATACATTATCCCGAAAGATAATGTTTATTAAATCGTATAACTAACTATAATATATATTATATAGAGACACCTAGGTTAAGCAACATTAAGTTAAATTGATTAGTACGTGGACGTTTGCTCTTTGTCGAATGTACTTAAGTTAAAACAACCACATTAAAAGTTAAAAGCTGTTATCAAAATTGAAGTTTTCAAAGTTATTTTCATATTTAAATTGAAATAAATATAGAAAAGTATACAAGTATACTTGTTATTGGGCACTATTTCATAAATACCGCAATTTAATTGAATAAGCATCTAAAAAACAACAGAAATACAATATATATATGTGTGTGTTTGTGCTTTTGTGTGTATATTGTGTGTGTGTGTGTGTGTGTGTGTGTAAACTCCGTCACTCGCTTATTGCAGATTAGCACATAATAACAATATTTCACAATATACACGTCACAAAAAATAAAATTATATAATCCAAGGACTACTTAAAAGTAAGTTATTTCCTAAAATGCTATTCAAATTAATGCGATATTCACGAAGTTGTGATATTTTTTTTTTAATTTTTATCAAGGAATTTTTACTGTCCTTCGTATTATTGTAGATCTCTTGAAAAGTTGCTCTAGGGCAAAAATACACTGAATACTACTGAAAATTTTATTTTTTTGTTATATCCTTATATCAAGAATAAGAACCAAAAGCACATCCTAGGTGCTAAGCATATAATAAATGAATCATTTATCGACATATCCACCGTTTTTTTAATAACTGTAAACAACTCCTTGTTTACCAAGGAAGTCAATTGTTTGACTTGAAAAGGAGTTATGGCCTTTGCAACATTAACTATTTTCACCAACAGGGCATCCTTTGAAGTAAATTGCTTTCCTCGCTCATTAACCCTCTTTTTCATATTGATCAGAGATGTTCAATGGTTCGGAGAACACGGTGGCCAGGTCATGAGACTTTCTCTAACGAAGCCCATAGATTCAAGGAAGGCTGCACCGCCCTAGCAGAATGAGATGATGCATTGTCATGTAATAAACTCATCTGAAAGCGGTGTGACAATCGAAGGTCATATAGCCATGGTGACAAATGATTATCTGATAGGACCGTATACGCATTACTGGTAAACTTACAATCCTCTGGCACTCGGGATGGTCCAACCAACTTATCTCCAAATGATCCCTGCGCAAAACATGATGTCTTGATTACATTGTTGGCAATGAAGTCTGTAAAGGAGTTGGAGTTGCGTTCTGGTTCCAAACTTTGGCTCATTTCATCCGAACCGTCCAGTTACAAAACCCTCACCGCAAACTCGTTGGAAATCCATTTTCATGTAATTCTGTGCCCAAGCTATTCGTTTTTTTTTCTTATGATGTTTGCTAAGTGGATGCCTTGAAATGTATTTCATGTTCCTTACCATCTCATTTAACACAATGCATCGGGCCTGCCTGGATCTTAAAGCGATTTTAGCTCTTGTAAAGATAGAAGCCTAGGTGCTATTTTGGTTTCGGTTGACTTGGGAAATTTGCGAATATCTATGGTGCTCTTTCTGTGTTTCATGTTGAGGTTGTTCACATATGAAGCCAAGGTTCTTAAATCCCTTTCCAGCTTCATGGCTAAATCTTATATCGACAATCCTGCTGCTAATCCAACAACAATCCTTTGCTTTTTGATAACCTTAAATTTCCCGATTTTTGGTATTATAAGAGATATGCAATAAAGCGCCGAGCAGTATAAATTCCTTGATAATAAATAACATGCCAGAACTTCGTGAATGTCGCATGAATTTGAATAACATTTTGGGGAATAACAAACCTTTAAGCGGTCTTTGATGATATAATTTTTATTTTTTGTAACATATATTTAGTGGATTTTTGATATTTTACTAATCTGCAATAAAGCGAAGGAGACAGTTAATAAATATATATATATATATATATATATATATATATATATATATATCAGACATTAGATTTTAAAACTGCAAAATTATGCGAGCTTAAAGAGGGTGTTTTAATAATAATACTGATATTTACAAAGCAATCATAATCAGATGCTCAGTATCCGTTGTTTAACAAACTAAATATTATAAATTTTAATTTGTAAAATTTAACTTATATATTAAAAAGTTTGACTCATGTCCAGGTAAGGTACACTGAAAATTTAAATTGTTTATGTCCAAAATTGGCGAAGGAGTATGATAGAATCTGTAAATGTTAATCGCTCCAACTTTGACCTCTTAGCAGATTTATTTCCGCCCCGAAGACTGATTAAAAACTTGCTTCATATCTAAATACCCTTTATGTAAAATTCAAGTTGTTTAGACCCTAAATTCGCTGAATGGTTTGTTAGAGACCGCAAAGGTAAACTCTTTTGAACTTTGACCCCTTACCAGCTAAATTATCGGCCAAAAACTTATGAAAAAGCTTCCATATATGTATAGACTTTGTGTAAAATTTCAAATGTTTAGGCAAAACTTGGCTTACAAATCTTTTTTTTTAAGTTTGGCTCTAATTAAAACCCCTTACCATTTATTGTTTTGAGTTTAAATCAAATGAAAACTTTTTATCCATGTCCAAGAAACCAACATTTAAAATTTCAAGTGTTTAGACCCAAAGTTGACGGAGAAGTATGGTAGAGTTTTGCCACATCAAGTCGTTGACAATTGAAGAGGTTGAATCGGGGACTCCTAGACAGTAAAATTTCTGGCCGAAAACCGATTTAAAATATTTTCCTAAGGTCAAATCTTATGTCAAATCTCGAGTTTGTAGATTGAGAATTGACAGTGTAATTTAGTAGGGAAATGTACATACAGAGACAGACACACACAGAAGCAATCTCACTTATATATATATATATATATATATATATATATATATATATATATATTTAAAGGAGATTAGAACAATAGTCTAAAGAGCTAATGTGTATTTTAATGTAACAGTGAAATTACTAGTTTAATTAAAATACAGGAAATAGAAAGTGCTCGTTGTAATTTAGATATATAATAAGCTCGATAGTTAAATGTCCTAGAGCTAATTCAATATTAAGTAATGTGATTTATAATTTAAAAATTAAAAAAAAAAATTTAAAATTTAAAAATCAAATTTTAATTAAATTAAATTAATTGATTTTGTTGTTGTTCCTTCTTATGAAACTGATTTTTAATTTAATTAAAATTTGATTTTTAAATTTAAAATTTTTTTTTTAATTTTTACATTATAAATCACATTACTTAATATATATATATATATATATATATATATATATATATATATATATATATATATATAATTATATTTTCTAACACATTCATTTATGAATATTCAATTTCAGGCGAAAAAATCAATGGAGCGTTCTTCATAGATATTGAAGAAAACCACATATCTGTCCTTACTATATATTTTCCGATAGTTCCATATATTTCTCGTGGGAGCGCATATAATAAAAATCCGATCTTTATTTTC
Organism: Euprymna scolopes; assembly: GCF_053919585.1. Taxonomy (NCBI): domain Eukaryota; kingdom Metazoa; phylum Mollusca; class Cephalopoda; order Sepiida; family Sepiolidae; genus Euprymna; species Euprymna scolopes. Next base: position 42,088,694 of record NC_136518.1, read on the forward strand.
ACCAAAGAAATGACTTTAGATAAAAGAATATCCTCACTAATCGAAAGTTTGATATCGAAATCTCAATCTTTCCGAACATCTTCACTACTTTCCAAACAAATCGATCTGTCATTCAGATCTCTGTTATCGAACCTCCAATAATTGATTAGTCAACGTGTAAAAGACGCCAGCTTGAAAAGTACTTGCAGCCTAGCGTAACCGTCGTTTCTTTCGCGTTATAACCCGCCGGCCACGCCAATGAAAATGCACCATTGATTGAACTTTTTGCCCGAAGTTCAAGCTAAGACCATGCGACATCGAACACTAATCTCAGAATTAAATGACTGCCAAATGTCGATAGGCTCGTAGATAGGTTGACAACTGAGACGCCGATGCAATAACGTCGGTTGAGGTGTGACAGAACAGCAGACGACTAGGGGGAAAAAGCAAATTACTTTTACGGAAAATAAAAGTGAGTGTAGGCATCGCAAATGAAAGGAAAACTAGAGAAAAAACGAAATCTAAAGTAGGAAACGAATATATCTCTCGCCGTAAAGGCGTGAAACCGTGTTTTTACTATACGTATTCCACACTCTCGAAAAGCGACTGCGAAAGTTCAACGCTGATTAGAATCAATTCTCAAGTCTGTTCTTCCAGTTTTAATAGAACTTTTCTGGTTGTACCATTATTCTATGCATGGCAGGAGCGGCCTTTACTTGACCCCCAGACAGCAAGTTTTGCGTCCTTGCCAACTTGGCTTCACTACAGCCAGTAAAGATCAGCTTAGTGTCAGAAAAGCCGGCAGAGGATGGGATAAGTTTCTGATTAGTTGTTTAGTTAATGCATTTGTTTTGTCTAGCTATTTTTGAGTGAGGTAGATAGATAAAAAGTGCACGAAATCAGCGACTACAATAGAACGTGTGAATAACACTGGGAAGGGAAACGATGAGATGTGATAAATGCTGCTTACAAACGTGCTGTTTGTTGAATAGACGTAAAGTGTAACGAGTTACATCGTCCGAATAATACAGTTTCGAGTTGATCTCGTCCTTCAAGGCGACTTCAAAAATAGACTTAACAAAACAGAAGTCTGTCTCTATGTTATATTTGTTCGCTACTTGACTAACAGTTATAAAGACTTTTCTCAATTTTGTTTCATTCTAATATTAATATATCTATTGAAAATATACATATACGTCTATATTATACCTATATCTATATATCTATAAAAGTGAACGTGTCTGTGCGTCTTTCCATCTGTGTGTACATTTCCCTACGCAATAACTCTGTCAATGTTTAGTCTACAGACTCAAAATTTTATATACAGCGTACTGAGATTTGGGAAAATCTATGTGATTGGTTTTCAGCCAGAAATTTAGCGATTAAGGGGTCAAAGTTCAAAGATTTAACCTTTGAGAACTCTTCCAAACTCCTCCGACAATTTGGGGTCTAAACACTTGTAATTTTAGATATAGGTTCCGTGGACATGGATCTAACTTAATAACTTGATTTGAGCCCAAAACAATAAATTTTAATAGGTCATAATAGGGGTCCAATTTAAAAAAATTGACTGCTTTTTGGGGTTTTTTTCTCAGCATACACCTCCAAACACCCGGGCAACGCCGGCCATCCATACTAGTATAATATAAAGATTAAAAACTTGGATTATTTTGTTATATGTAAATTAGATGAGATACGAATGAGTGACTCGTTCTCTTAATTCCAAATCAACGGGTGATATGTTAACTCTATTTACATCATAGGAGCGGGTGAAAGAAACACATAATAAACGAAGTGAACCATTAATTACTTTTTGAGTTTATTACAAATCACAGCTTATTTAAAAAATAAATGGATTTTTCAAGCATAGCTTTATCTCTTAATTCAAGAATATTTTAGCTTGTATTTTGTATGATTAAACTATACATAAAAGTTTCTTTAAGTAAGTAAACGTGTATTAAGTAATTTTCATAAGAGTTCCAAAAGTAGTCTCTTATTTTTTAACTCAAAAGTTGAAGACCTACAAAAACGATAATAATACACTTAAAACAAGCGACCTTTTGTGCCCCAGAATATATATTTTTTACATAGACCTCACTATTCCCGAAGCACTTTTGTCATGAAATCTTTTGTCATGAAATCTAAGGCGCATTGTCGCTTCTAACGCACATCCATGATGGACACTTTCTTAGTTTGACACCGCAAATATCTGCAAAACATAAGATTATGAATGCACAAGTTCAGTCATCCTAACAATGTAATTTACAATATCTTTTTATCCATTTGGGCGGAACCAGAAAATAGGAAGCATTACTTTTGGAATATCTTACGTATATATACGAGGTAAGTATAGTATTTATTACATGAGATCAATGTGTATAAACTGTTGGTGTACATTTCTTTCATTGCAATATCTTAATGGATTTAACGTATTCTATGTGTGGACCGTATAATTAGCTGCCATATTGTTATTTTTTTCATTAATTGATATATTTAGAATGAATTCATGGAAAAAAGATAGAATCAACAGTTTCTGTGTAAATTCCTTACTTATATTTGTTAAAGCCCAATGTAAACAAATTCTTTTTGGGCCATCTTCCTACCAGCTTTAACAGTGATGCTTCACCGTCTATTTAACAAACGCATTAACTCTTATCATTGACAAACATCTGCGCCGTGATTAGCATTGACCTTTTAATACATAAAATTAGCTTGTAGTGTTAACTATTTTCATCCACTCATTAATCTTCCTTAATTTCAAGAGTTCAGAAATATCCTGGATTCAGTGCAAGACACTTAATCGTACAATAATAAGAATGGGGCGACGAAAATAGTGGAGGACCCAGAGTGGTCAGTAAATTCAACTTCTTGTAAAAGTTTGATTTTTGGTACCAGGTTGAAACTTAGAGTCTAAGTAATAATTTTAGTCCGAGTGGACAACGAGCGGATTTCGTTTTCATATATTTATGCCATTTTACAAAATGGCCGCCAACTAATCTGATCATTCTCCACTCGGAGTAAAAGTATTACTTATATCCTAAGCTTCAACCTCGTACTAAAAATCAAACTTTTACAAAAAGTTGAATTGAAAATGAAAATTTACATAGGGTGGGAACTCCACTAAAATCTGCTTTGGCCAGATGAGGTTAAAACATCGGGCAAACGATTTGACATGTTGAGAGTAGAAGGAGATAATGTAACACGAGATGGCCTGTTATTTACTACGCAAAATGAATAAGGCTACGAATAAAGGCATGATTACAAAAGAGAAAAAAGAATATGGTTGATTAAGTCACGATACAGGTGTTTCCTTCTCGCATTTTCTTCCTTTCCACACATGTTACATCTAACCCTTAAACTTTCTCTTCATATAAGTATAAAAATATGACCTATTACGTAGTATGTCTACAAAATATTTGGAGGTTCTGTAATCATTTCAAAAGCTAAAAAGATCGGAAAAAGTGTCGATAGATAGAGAAAAAGAAAACTAAAAAAATATACGTCTCATTATGGAAATAGAGTACAAAAGTAGGAGGCTGAAGGCTAGTCTACTTTGCTTTTTTGCTTTTTAATTTTTACAAAATACTTAAAACATTTCGTGCGAATTTTTTAATCGTTTATATTTGTACGACAGTGAGCAATTTATATTTATGGGTAAATATAAATCGGCCCCATTGTGCCGAAAATTACCAATGGTCACTCACTGGTAAAACCATGTTACTTATTATACAGTGTCATTGACAATTTTTGCTGAATTAATAATACTGCTCTTAGCTTTTTTTTCTACTTCGTTTAGTGTTTCTTAAAAAGAGGTTTCTATGTCATCTAAATTTATTTCGACTATGAATCTAGGAATGGATAATGAAGAGGTCGATGTCTATAAAAAACGGAAATTGAGGTATATAAACAAATTTAATAGCATACATTATTTAACAAGTAAATACAACTTTGTGAATTCTACGTCTTCGAAATAGTGTTTAATATTTAATTTGACGTCGGATCTTTAGTAAAGTCGGGTCGCGTAAGAATGCGAGCAATTTCGTAAAAAGCCATTTTGTAAAAATGTCAAATAGACATACAATGACATTGATAGGCTCAAAGAAACTAGACAATAACAAATGAGATAGGTAGAGATGAAAAAGAAAATGGAGAGAAATAGGGAAGAGAGAAGGAGAAACATAATGGGAGGTGAAAAGAAACAAAAATAACAGGTAGCGTGGCAATAAGAGACGACACGAAAATTAGAGAAATACAAAATAGGAAAGGGACAGAAAAAAGATATACCTAGGGAGCAAAAATACAAAGCTTAAAAAAACTGTCCAAATATATAATCCTGCTTGAGACAAGTGGGTAGTTGTAAAAACGCCAAGGGTGTTGTTTACGTCTCTACAAGTTGCAACGATAAAATTATCGCCCTAGAAAAGACGACATGATTCCATTTTCCTGTGATGAAAAGATTTTTTTTATTGTAGACAATGTACTAGTTCGTCGGTTGTGTACACACCACATGAGTGATAGGAGCCTTTTATCATGTTTGAAAGTGACACAATGTTTAACGAGCGAGATCAGATATTTGCTGCTGTACAACTCATGTTCTCTACCAATCCAAGTTATGACAGCAGGACCATTACCAGAACCCTCCAAATGCATCGTTAAATTGCCACGAATAACAGGGACGTGCCCGGGTTGATTAAAACAAAGTTTCTGGTATGATTATTATCTTTGGTGTGGTGTCGAATGAGGGCGATACATACAACATAACATCTTCGAAATCGGCTTGAAAGTCAACACCAGTGTACTTAGATGTTCTGCAGAGTGTTGTGGTCCCTTCGTGCAATAAGGTGACTGCTGACAGATCCTGGGTGTGACAGCGGAACTCGGCGCAGCCTAATAAATACAAATAGAGCCAGGTACAACCTCGTACAATTTTGTCCACTCTATCCCGCACAATCTCGAACAATTCCGTCAAAACGACCCGACACGATTGGAACAACTCCGTCTATACAATCCAGAACAAGTCCTTTGAGACGACTCGACACGATCCGAACAACTTCGTCGAAACGACTTGATACGATCTCGAATAACTTCATCGAAATGATACAACACGAACCCGAATAACTCCGTCAAAACGACACGTTATAAGAACAACCATGCATTCACTCGCTAAGCGACTCTACCATTGGACAGACTCATTTTCGTTGTAGGTATGGTAGACTACGACATTTATATACAATACTTGTGCGCTTCTGCGCATGCTCGGCACAGATTATATCCTTTCCTATAAACCAGAAGAGATCGCCTACGGAAGTAATTGCACACACTGTATAAGTTTAGAAAAGCGATGTATTCCATAAAGTGTTGCTTGCCTGACGATACTATAACTGAAACTAAAAACCAATCTGTGCCTCTGTATCAACGGACTTTGCTGTTTGAACAGTTAGTTGCAAGATATCACTTTATTGTATAGTTCAAATCGTCAATCTTGGTCTGCCCTCATGAGGAAAACAGAGGACTTGCTAGTTCAATCCATATCGAGTAAATGCTGTTTAACGTACAAGTAAGTAATGCATGTAATTCACGTTTCTAATGAGACACCATGAATAGGGTGGAACGATAAAAAGACGACATGATTTCATTTTCGTTTAATAAAAATCATTTTTCCTTTTTCAAGTTGTACCTATAGTTGGTCAGTTGTGTACATATCCAAAAGGCGATAGGGGCCTTCTATCATGTCTGAAAGTTACACAATGTTCAATGAGCAAGATCGCAGATGCGCCGCTGTACAACCCATGGTCTCTACCGATCCAATTTATAACAATAGAACCATTGCGAGCACCTTCAATATGCAAATCCGGATGGTTCAACGCTTGAGGAAACAGTCCAATGCATCCGACGACCAAGAGTTATTGCCTTTGGTATGTTTTTAAGTTAGGACCACATCATACCACCTCACAAGTTCGAAGTCGGCTTGAAAGTTAACACCAGACTGTGCCTGGATGTACTGAAGGGTGTGGTGATCCTCTGGTGACATCTGGTGGACGCTGGCAGACGCTGAATGTAGCAGCAGGACTCAACTCCGGTCCACAAGTCAAAAGAAACAGATTGGCTTTAAAAGGAGTGCTATGACTTTGTGTTTATCTCTCACAAACCTCCCCCCTCCGATATTCACACGCTGTGCCCTTTATGTTTAGTTATACGTCAAGAACACCACCAACATGATCTATAACAAGAAAGCCAGCCTTATCGCCGTAATGCACCATGTATTCGCCCAGCTCCCGCCGGCGCTTGTGAAAAAGGCATGCTCAAAGTTCTAGACACGTACCGAGGCGGTTATGTTGACTGAAGACGGCTACATAATAAAGTTGCCTGAATTAATTTGTTCAATGAAAGTTTAAAAATAAAGCTGTTGTGGTGTGTTCTTTAGGGCGATATTTTAATGTTCTGCCATTACATAATAATAATTGAATTGCAGACGTTTCTCTTAATCTACAGATGCAAACGCACGCTTTTTGAACATTTGAATTTATTTATGCGAGGCAAATGTGTGAACTACAATAACGTTTAGCGGGACAAGATCAAAGTGTAGTATCTGTTCTTCAGGTGCTGCACTTCTATTTCTTGTTCTCTTTCGGTGGAGGAGAAATCCTTCACGACTGAGACAATTTTTATTTTTGTACCTTTTCTCCACGTTACAAAACAACCCCAGTGTCTAACTCTGTCCCGTGGGGAGGCATAGTAAATAGGTACAATAACGTTCAGCTTTGGTCGGCTCATGGTATTATTCATGCATGTAAACTTGCATTATTGTTTTATAGCTTCTCATATTAAATATTCATACCAAATACCTAAACAAAACTGATAATATATATATATATATATATATAACTACTTCATTTATTCACATAAATTTAATATACGAAAGTATAGATTTATGTGTAAACTTTAAGTATTTACTTCAAAAGTGCTCAATACGTAGGTAGAGCTAGTTAGTAATTTATAAAATATATATGGCGATTAAGCTACACTGAATATTCTGCGTTTCATCCAACTATAGGATTCGTCAGGCTTATGCGCGAATTCTGTTGTTGCTTCTTGTTTTTATATATGTTGAGGATTTCTAGTTGGCCAATGACAGAAATATAACCAACACTAGCAGAAATAATAATAATAATAATAATAATAATAATAATAATAATAACAATAACAATAATAATAATAATAATAATAATAACAAACCAACCCCGGTCAAGAATAACCATACCATAAATAAAAATACTAATAACGAACAAGATAAATGCAATTGTAGACACCGCACACTTTGCCCAGTCCAAAATAAATGTCTAACAAAAAGCGTAGTTTATCAAGCAACAATGTTTGCGAAAGAAAACCCGAATAACAAGAAATATTACATAGGCATGACTTCCTTAGATTTCAAAACCCGATACTATGACCACAAAAGCACATTCAAAAATAAAAAACACCGTATAAAAACAACACTAGTGAATAAATACTGGGAACTCAAAGAAAGCGGACATTCGCCGGTAGTCGAATGGAAAATAATGAGACAAGCTACCACATGCAGACATTTAGACGACCCATGTAAATTATGCCTCCATGAAAAATTTGCTATCCTGTACTTTAAAGAACCTCAAAATCTATTAAACTGTAGGCGGGAAATAGCAAACAACTGTGTTCACAAAATAAAACTTACTCTAGGATAGCGATACAAAATAGCTTTAAAACTAACAATAACAATAGAAAACAAACAATAACAATAAATAAATTAAATAAACATGATTATACATAAACGATCACACACACATATGTATATATATATGTGCATGTATGTGTGTACATATAGGTATATTTATATGTATAAAAAAAAGGAGAACGTCTACCTAAAACCACTAACCTAGTTCTAAAACAGATCCTTTGTTTGATAAAATGCATGCCCATTGGCTGATAGGAAGGAGCGCGGTGGATACTAGAAAGCTGATTGGCCAACTAGAAATCCTCAACATATATAAAAACAAGAAGCAACAACAGAATTCGCGCATAAGCCTGACGAATCCTATAGTTGGATGAAACGCAGAATATTCAGTGTAGCTTAATCGCCATATATATTTTATAAATTACTATATATATATATATATATATATATATATATATATATATATATATATATTACATGAGTGAAATACTGTTTCAGATATCGGTAAAATGAATACTTCGAATACAACAGTAGTTCATGGTTTTGTCACCGTGTACTATGCTGTTATTAATATAATAGGGGACTAAAAGTTATGTTTACAATCCTTATTCCATTTTGGATAAAAATCTATTTCATTATTTTAATCTACAATATATCAAAATTTACAGCTTACGCCTAAAAGAACTTAGCATTAATTACAATTCAATAAGTCGTGATTAATTAAACATATATGACAATAAATCAAATGTAACACAAGTCTAAAATATTTGAATTGCAAAATGGAAGACCAGGTCTATATTATTGTCACTAAAATCCTATTTAAAATATTCTAAGTAAAAAAAATTATGGAAATAGATATTAATTTATATTTCAATAATTGATGTTAAAATATCACAAAAATTGGAATTATCTGAATTATAACGAAGAATGTCAACCTACAAAAACTAAATTACGAAGGTATAGCCTACATTAGGTGCATTTACTGCGAGTAGTTGTGTTATAAAATCCATAATGATCGGTTAATTATTTTAAGAAATAATTATGCGCATCAAAATATATAAACGTATACGCATATGTAACTTTATATAAATTGAGAGGATCACATTGGGGCCCAGGTTTTCCTAAAACCTCTGAATATAAGCAACCTTAAGTCTGGTTAGTGCTAACTAGATCACTATTCAAGAATAACAGCTGGAGTGAGAAAACTTAGGCATGCCCCGAAATACCACCACGAATATTCCATCCGCAAGTAGTTCATAAAACCTGCAAAAATCACACATAAAATGACAAAACAGAGCAATAGTTCTTAGTACGGAATTTCTGCTATAATTTGTTTGTTGAAACATTCCAGAGAAAGTAGATAATTGCATTATATATTTGGAACCCTATGTCGGTGAAGATTATGTAAGCTAATGTAAAGAGAATGATAACCCAAATCTGCAAAACAAATCATTCTCAGACTTAAATAAAAGATGGGTGACGTAAAGTTGAGGCCGGGGAGAAAAGGTAAGATTCCATAGACAAAACAAAGATGCGTTGAAAAATGACGTTAATTTTTCAAGTAAAAAGGAAATTGAGGTTTTCAGATCAATCTCGAAATAATCCGTTTCAATGATATAAGAACGATACAACACTGATAATAATGAATAAGGCGGAATGTTACCATCCATGTATGTCCGTGCGCGTCACTCATTTCGTTACAAGATTAGATAGTTTTTTCTCTTTTAAATCAATTATCTAAAAATAGCCTTTAATAATATCTTCTTGGGTTGAGGTGGCTCTATCCATCCTTGTGCTATGGCAAGGAGAGATGAAGGGGCTCAACCCATTCTGGTAAATATAGGGTGTCCAAAAAATCCACTGACGGGTTTGAACCTTAAATACATTCTCTTATTTTTTTTATATATTTCTAGAATTTTAGCACAGCCTGAATAAGACATTGACAATGTTTTTTTTTTAATATAAAATTTAAACAATCTTTATAAAAATAATGTCTTAAGCCTCGCATGTTTGCCCTCCTTCCAAAACATTATTCCTGAAAGATTGCAGAATTTCTTATAGCGAATTAACTCCCTTATTTCGTTTCAGATGTTTTCTTTCAATTTTTTCCGTGTTTGAGAGTTGTTAACCTTGACTCTTTCTTTAAGATGTCTCCACAAGAAAAAGTCGGGGCTAGTTAAGTCTCGTGAATGTGGTGGCGATTTGACATTGCCATCAACAAGCTCTTTGAGTTTACACAAACTACCTTAATTTAAGTAAAACAATTTTATAATTTGCGTACGTTTTCTATGCTGTACTAATCAATAATAAATACTCTAAATATTTTCTGTAAAATATCTCAAATAGAGAAAAAAAATTATTAATGGTTACATGAAAAAGATACGAAATATTTCAGTGACTTTTTGGACATTCTGTAAAAGTAGATAATAGTTACTGCCGAGTGCCCCTTTAAGACCAAATAGTAAAATAAAAACTGATTTCTTTCAATAATTAAAACTGCAACGCGTGTTCAATTACTCATATATAATAAATCTTTTACTATATATTTTGTGATTCCATCTAACAACTAAAAAGGGTTAAATTCCGGTAAAACAAATAATAAAACGAAACGAAATGTATATAAATAAAACCATGGAATAAACAAATAACATATAAATATAAATAAACAATATGGATTCGTCCATTTTTAGAACACGATTGTAATTTTCCGAGAACAACGCAGTCACGTTTGTATTCTGGTGACATTCAAATACGGTGGCCATTTTGAAAGAATTGTTTACAAAACAAAACCAAAAAAATGAACAGTAAGATCGATGCTTTCATATAAAATGAAAAATTTTCAAAAGTACAAGAAGTTTCGCGGCGAGGGACATACACATAGAATAAGCAAAACAGTTCTGTTTAGGACTACATGCTCAGATGCACAAACAACATGATATACGCAAACAATAAATCTAGACGAAATACTGAAATGTCGTTTTCTCTTTCAGCTGATGTGTTTTTTAAGTAAGATATATTCGGCCTAAACCTTTTAGTACTCTTGTAAATAATTAATCGCGTTACTGTGTACGCACGGCAAGTAAGTCAGGCAAGATTCGATGAAGCGGACACTAACATCTCTCCACACATACATAATACACACACATGCGCATATATACACACACACACACATATATACATATATATATATATATATATATATATATATATATATATATACATATGAACAAAGTTAACTTGAAAAAATAGTATCTTCTCTGAGAGAAGGGCTAACATGTTTTGACATATGAAGCTTTACCCGATTAAGAGGATCAATTATATGTAAAAGATAGGAATATATCATTCATTTCATTACTTGCCCCCATGAACTTTCCTATGTTGTACCTTAAATATATATCAAATTGGTGCTATCTTATTTGCCAGCACTCCTATATAATGGTTGATCTTCTTCGCTTCTCATTTAACTTTGAAATGTCACGGTATAAAGAGGTTTCCACTTCATTCCCCTTTTACTTATTGTAACAACCCTTATTTACATAATAAGATAATACACTTCTAATGTAACTTTGATTATTTTCTTTCTTTCTGTCTATCTATCTATCTATCTATCTATCTGTCTGTCTGTCTATCTATCTATTTATCTATCTATCATATAAAGCTGAAAGTCTGTGTGTGTTTATGGTCACGAACAGGCTCCTATATGGTTGATTATTATAGAAAACTGATGACATATAATGGTAGAAGATGTATCGAGACACAGGAATGCGTATGTTTGATCTGGCATAATGATGATTCATTAAAATCGTGGGGTCTGCGTACGCGCCTGGTCCACAAAATATGGAAATAAAAAATTTAAAAATTAAAAAAAAACGTTTACAAGTGTTTTTTGATGTAGATGTACATAATAATACTTTGATAAGTATGTTTTAACTTGAATATGGATGGTATAATAAAACTGTGGGGTCTGCGTTCGCACCTGGCCTCCATAGAATGGAAATAGGCACAAACTTAAATAAAGACTTTTCATATCTATCTGCGTAAGTATACTAATAATTATGTTTCAGTTTGAAGAAATATGATATAATAAAATTATGGGGTGTTCCTTCGCGCCTGACCTCCATAAAATGGAAATATGTCACAAAGTTTAACAAGGTTTTTTAATATAGATCAACAGAATATTGTGATAAGTTTTTCAGTGTGAACAGGTATGGTATAATAAATTTTGGGTTTATCTATCTTATTTTTACTTTCATCATATTTTGGTTTGGTTTTGATACCCCTAAATTCGAAGCTATCTCTTTACAACCCTTCCTTTTCATAACCTATCATACTTTCATAAATCAGAGTCCATTTTCTGTAGGCTGTTTTTGAACCCAGTCAACGACGGGTACTTTTGCTAGTATATATATATATATATATATATATATATATATATATATATATTATATATATATATATTAGAAAGATAACCGGTACTGTAAGAATATCCGGCATATTTACGTTGGCATACCGGTTTTCATTAGATAGCCATAGTTAAGCAAGATTGAGCTGAAGTGGCCTAGATGGGTGGTCATTCCGTAATAGCAAGCACTCGATACTCTATATAGAAGGACAGATTCTTCCCGGCCGTAACTTCAAAAAATTTATGTCTGACCAGTCTGTACCTGCGACTAGGGATTGCTCGTGAACTTAATATTCCGATGAACGTTCTCCAAATAGATTGTGCTAATAATTTTCATCCAAGAAGGAATCCAAATATTATAAGTAACTGCAATTAAGGAGAATATTTATTGCGATAAGTATAATATTTGCGTGTTTTTGTCATTAACAAGAATAGTACTTATCTGTATGTCGACAAAAAGATCAATTTTTCTGGCAGATTTGGTTTGATTTTTTTGGATAATTTGAAGTTGAATTTATGAAGTCTTTTTAGTTTCCCGATGAGACTGGTTAATGTCAAAATGTTGATTCATTGACGTAGACTCTTTGTAATGTATGTATATATATACATATATATATATATATATATATATATATATATATATATATATGCGTGTGTGTGCGTGCGTGTATGTGTGTGTCGGTGTGTGTGTGTGTATAAACATTTCATTTGCTGATTTCTTTGTGTTTTCTGATGAGAAGAATAGTAAGAATAGCATTCTTTGAAACTTCGCAGAATAAGGACTTTGTAAATAGTTTATTAGAGTATTCAGTCGTACAATAAATTTATTTGTCAATTTCAAATTACAGTTTTACTTTCTTTTCTCATATATATATATATATATATATATATATATATAATATATGTATATATATAATATATATGTATATATATATATATATATATATATATATATATATATATATATATATAAGGAAGAGAGAGAGGACGTGTTTTTTTAGATTTGAATTCAACTTTGTGTACTACATTTTTCATATGTTTTTACAATTTTACCTTTTCTTTGTCTCCTAGCGTGCTCCTCTTTATTTTTGTGTTGCCTTCTTTTATTCTCGAATTTATCATCATGAAATATTCATAAAACTTGATAAGGATCTGTTTCCGTCCGAGCCAAGTCTCCAAGGAGAGAGTAATGTCGTCGGTGCCGGCCTTCCCGTCTCCATTGAAACCCCGCAGATTCTATCTTGCTGTCTCCTTTCCTAGCAAACCGAGTTATTCTTACGTCATCCATTTTATTACCCATTCATTTAGATACGCTACGTCTCATTCCTCGCCCTCCTTTCTTTTCTCTCTCTCTCTCTCTCTCTCTCTCTCTCTCTCTCTCTCTCTCTGTATTTATTAACATTGATATTCCTTTTTATCGATTTCAACGAAATTAGGTACACCGTTCTTTTAAATGTAAGAATTCTGCATAATTCATGTATTCTAGATTAGTCTTGTTGTCGCTCAATCTCTTAAATATTGTCAGGTATAGAACTTGGTTTAAATAGGTCGGTTTCTCGCAATCTTAATACACTCGCAAATCGACGTTCTTCGAGACTTTTTCCAGGCTTAAAGAAGTATAGCATTAACAACGAACTAAATACACTAGCTACCAAAATAAGAGACAACAAGCCGCGCGTGCGCTGTCCCCCTTTTGTGCTGCATATGAGATGACGTCACAAAAAATAGAGAAGAAATGATGAATGTGAGAAGTGTCGTTGCCTTTGCATTTTCGCCAAGTTTCAGAAAATCTAATGGATGGGGCAAAAGTTACGGGGCAAAAACTTGTCATTTAGGGCGATTTTGGAGTATTTCTGACCTCTTTGAACCCCTAAGGACGCAACAGGAATTTCGCATTTTTTATATATATTTTTTACTGTGCACATTTATCCAATGAAATACAATTTGTGGCAAAATTTCAGTAAAAAACTAATGAACGGTTATCTGGCAATCGTCCGGAATAACGAATGCACAGACGGCCGCATGAACGGACGCACGGACGGATGCAGGGACGCCATTGAAAATATAGGTCCCTCTCCGACTAATCGGGGGACAACAAATGAGAGCATTATACCACTGTTGCATAGTGGGGGGGGGCATATATCGGAGACAACAGATAAAACGGGGGATAATATTTATATTACTTATTTACATCATGACGATAACCGTTATGTTAATTCTTGAGGACTTCGTATTTCAACACGAGCTCAGATGAGACACGCATTACGTATGCCGATTGAAGAAGGATAGTTAACACTTGAAGGGCGTAGCACAGAGTTCATTTCAGATGATACACAAAACTCGTATTACCTTTCATTTTCCAAAGACAACAACGAAGGCAAGTTTACAAATATATGAAGATCTTTATTCCCCGTCCTCTTTAAATTCGGTGCATAAACCTAACCGTCAATCTAGTGAACTGCCCGCCTATGGAACTCTGTTCGGCTGGTCTGCTTTCCAACTGAATACAATATTGTAGTCCAACGCCAAGTTTTTATTAGAACCATCCTTTTTAATAATATCATTATACCAAATGCCCACTGCTAACGATTACTACGCTCTTGTCTTAATCACTACCGTACACACATTAACCCTTGTCCTTGACTAGCCTTCAGGCTTTGACATATGGTGATCCCTTTGTCAAAAGAAAAGACGTAAACGTCGAGAAAATTATATCAAACTTATAAGAAAAGCTATTCTTTCCATATAATACATAAATACTAATACCATTAAATTGGCATAATGTTGCTTGGCTAATAGGCAATTTATAATAAATAAGCAGTAAACAATGATTATGAATAGCAACAGTAATAATATTGGTTTTCGTAATAATGACACCAAGTTATTTGATTGTAGAATAAAATACAACTGTCCATTCATAGATAAATGCTTAAAAGCTTATATGGTAAACAGAACAACGGCAAATAAAAACATCACGAACGAAGATATTCAAAAGGCGTCATTGAAACCTATTGTAAGTGTAGACATAAAAACCATATTATATCAATGAAGCATGAAAGGTACAAAAATCATAACGATATTAATCTCGTATGGTTTATTATTATTCTATTTTTCTTTTAGTAGCGACATCGCTTTTATGTGAGGGGTTTTGTTCGTCGGACGATTTGTCAGAATATTAATATAAACATCCCTAAACACTGATTGAGATTGTCGCACTGACTTCCTCATCTTGGTTGTTATGGTCACAACGTTTCGGCCGTTTTGCCCTCCGGCCTTCATCAGGTGTTTCGTATCGAACTGGGGAACCGTTTGTTGGGAGTTTCCAACCAAACCCTTTATTATTATTACGCAACTATGTCCCAGAGCCTAGCTGGAGTCCGAACAAGGAACCCCGTAATAATAATAATAAAGAGTTGGGTTCAAAACTCCTAACAAACGGTTCCCCAGTTCGATACGAAACACCTGATGAAGGCCGGAGGGCAAAACGGCCGAATCGTTGTGACCATAACAACCAAGATGAGGAAGTCAGTCCGACCATCTCAATCAATGAAACCACCTCATCTCAAAAATACAGACAATTACTATCTTTAAACACGCAGATATAATGACTGTATCTAAATATTATCGGTGATATTAATATGTTTTGTATCTTAAGTATGCTTTCCTCGCGAACAAGTGACTATACAACGGCTATCACTCAGCTTATTTACCGTTGCAAAACGTGTTCACTCAAGCAAATATTTTTTTGGCATGAGGTGAGCTATTAAATAAACAAGTGACGCATGCATGGTCCTCCGTAAGTGCACAGTGCACGAGGCATAAAAAATGACTAAGTTCAGCATTCGCCCCTCCCCATTTAGCCCCAAAAGACCCGATGGGGGCGTCAAATACTGGAGAAAATGAAAAAAAGTGCCGATTTTGCGCTTAACACTTGTAAATTTGAGTACTACGCCATACAAAATACAAACCACTAAGTCCATCATTTACACCCCCCCATTAGTCCCAAAAGTCCCTAAAGCGTTAACATATTTAAATTTGATTTCAACAACATGCGAAATTGCTAAATAGACATACACAGAAAATTTGGAACAAGTATAGTAAAATAGTCCCCAAAAATAGCATACTTATATTTTAGAATCGTTGTATTACTATATGTAAACAATTTAAACACTTTCAAGA
>NC_136518.1:42109964-42117464 GCF_053919585.1 Euprymna scolopes
TCAATATAAATATCTAATATATTATTGTTTCAATAGAAATGGTTTAATATTATTGATTCAATATAAATATTTAATATATTATTGTTTCAATATAAATAGTTTAATATATTATTGTTTCAATATAAATATCTAATATATTATTGTTTCAATATAAATAGTTTAATATATTATTGTTTCAATATAAATATCAAAAATATTCCTGTTTCAATATAAATGGTTTAATATATTATAGTGTCAATATAAATATCTAATATATTATTGTTTCAATATAAATATCTAATATATTATTGTTTAAATATAAATATCTAATATATTATTGTTTAAATATAAATATCTAATATATTATTGTTTAAATATGCATAGTTTAATATATCATTCTTTCAATATAAATATCTAATATATTATTGTTTCAATATAAATATCTAATAGATTATTGTTTCGATATAAATGGCTTAATATATTATTGTTTCAATATAAATGGTTTTCTATATTATTGTTTCAATATAAATATCTTATATATTATTATTTACATATAAATATCTAATATATTATTGTTTCAATATAAATATGTAACATATTATTCTTTCAATATGAATATCTAATATATTATTGTTTCAATATAAATATATAATATGTTATTGTTTTAATATAAATGGTTTAATATATTATTGTTTCAATATTAAAGGTTTAATATATTATTATTTCAATACATATATCTAATATTTTATTGGTTCAATATTAATATATAATATATTATTGTTCCAATGTCAATATCTAATATATTATTGTTTCAATATAAATAGTTAATACATTATTTTTCAATATAAATATCTAATATAATATTGTTTCAATATAAATATCAAATATATTATTGTTTCAATATAAATGGTTTGACATATAATTGTTTCAATATAAATTTCAAATATATTATTGTTTCAATATAAATATCTAATATATTATTGTTTCAATATAAATATCTAATATATTATTGTTTCAATATAAATATCTTATATAGTATTGTTTCAATATAAATAGTTTAATATATTATTGTTTCAATAAAAATATTTCATATATTATTGTTTCAATATAAATATCAAATATATTATTGTTTCAATATAAATGGTTTAATATATTATGGTTTCAATATAAATATCTAATATATTATTGTTTTAATATAAATTGTTTCATATATTATTGTTTCAATATAAATTTGAATATCTAATATATTATTGTTTCAATAGTAATATCTAATATATAATTGCTTCAATATAAATCGTTTAATATATTTTTGTTTCAATATAAATATCTTATATATTTTTGTGTCAATTTTAATATCTAATGTATTATTGTTTCAATACTAATATCTTATATATTATTGTTTCAATATAAATTGTTTAATATATTATGCGAGCCTACTAGAACTTTTTCTCACAACTTGCCCTGAACTATGTTCAGTTTCTGTTCTGTCGCCTCTTGGATCTTCCGACCACTCTGTTGTATCAATTAAGATAAAAATGAAATGTAATAAGTCCCCAGACGTACCTCTTTATCGTACAGTATATCGATACACTAAGGCTGACTGGGATAGCTTCCGTACATTTATATCTGATCTACCTCTGCATTCCATGTTTAAAAAGGATGTGTCCTCTATAGTATTAGACCTGACTGAATGGTTAATTGTAGGTATTGATCATTTCATACCCTCAAAAAAGTTTCAGCAAAAACCTAACAGCCAGCCATGGTTCTCTCCAGAATGTGCTGCTGCCATTGCGCACAGAAATCACTTTTTCCACTGCTTCAAACGTAATAGATGTATGGAAACTAAAGCCGTTTTCAGGACTGCCAGCAACCATTGTAAGAAAGTAATAAGGAACGCAAGAGAGTTGTATGCTCAATCTGTTAAGTCCAAAGTAGCTGAGCAGCGGCTTGGTTCCCACCAGTTTTGGCAAATAGCAAACAGAATCCTGAACAGAAGCGTGTGCTCCATCCCAACTATTATCAATGGACCTGGGGTAATCTCGTCAGCATCAGACAAAGCCAAACTCTTTGTCAAGAACTTTGCAGCTAATTCTACCCTTTGCGACCAAGACCGCCAACCCCCAATATTTACTCCTGTATCAGAAAACACGCTATGTGATATACATATATCTGTACGTGATGTTGCCAAGCTAATCAAAAACCTTGATTCGAGTAAAGCAACTGGCCCTGATGGTATTCCAATTATAGTACTCAAAAAACTTCAACCTGAACTAGCGGCCATACTTACAAAACTGTTTAAACGTTGTCTTAAGAAGAATAGTTTCCCATCTCCCTGGAAAATCTCATCAGTATGCCCTGTATTTAAGAATTCAGGTGATCGCTCATCCCCCTCTCAGTACAGGCCAATAAGTCTCCTGTGCGTCATGAGTAAGTTGCTAGAATCTGTGTTAAATACAGAAGTAATCAACCATCTCAACAAAAATAACCTTCTTAATGACACTCAATATGGTTTCCGTTCTGCTAGATCTACAGCAGATGTCCTTACAGTTATATCGCATAGGATTAGCAAATCTCTCGACGGTGGCTATCTTTCTAGGGCAATTGCTCTTGAAATATCTAAAGCCTTTGATAGGGTCTGGCATAAAGGTTTACTTCATAAGATCGCTAGCTATGGTATAGCTGGAAAAAGTCTTCTCAATTATTAAATCATTTCTTTCTGATAGGTTCATAAGAGTAGTAGTTGAGGGGCAAAAATCAGAAGCTCACAGTATTAATGCCGGTGTCCCTCAGGGATCCATCCTGGGCCCAACTTTTTTCCTGATCTACATTAATGATCTTCCAAATCATATCCTTACATCATTTGTAGACATTTATGCTGACGACACTACCATTTATGGTACCAAATCTAAGACAGTAAACGACCAAGTTCTCTCCAATTCTCTCTTAGTAGCCTCGTAGGAGATGTCCTTTTCTCCTCCTTGCAACCTCTATCTCACAGAAGAGATGTTGCGAGTTTGTCTCTGATGTATCGTTATTTTCATGGAAAGTGTTCAACTGAGCTTCAATCTATGGTCCCCCCTCGCCAAACTTTCACAAGAAACACTCGACTAGCTGTAAACACTATCAATAATTTCCCCCACTCTTTATCTGTGCCTAAACCTAAACGTAGATTCCATGAACAAAGTTTTTTCTTAGAACTGCACGCCTGTGGAATTGTCTTCCGTTTTCCTGCTTTCCGGCTGACTACAATATGATTGTGTTCAAGTCTAAAGTAAATAAGTTCTTGATGAGCCGTTCCATATAAGTTATCAAATTTACCAAATTTTCATTACTAATGATTACTATATTGACCAATTTCTACTGTACACTCTTTAACCCTAATCCTTGAGTGGCCTCTGGGCCTTGATAATGTGGTGATGCCTTTGTAAAAAAAATATATATATGTATATATTATTGTTTTAATACAAATATCTAATATATTATTGTTCCAATGTCAATATCTAATATATTATTGTTTCAATATAAATGGTTTAATATATTATTGTTCCAATATAAATATCTTATATATTATTGTTTCAATTTAAATGGTTTAATATATTATTGTTTCAATATAAATATCTGATATATTATTGTTTAAATATAAATATCTTATATATTATTCTTTCAATATAAATGGTTTACTATATTATTGTTTGAAAATAAATTGTTTAATATATTATTGTTGCAATATAATTATCTAATATATAGTTGTTTAAATTTTAATATCTAATATTTTATTGTTTCAATATAAATATGTAATATATTATTGGTTCAATATAAATGGTTTACTATATTGTTGTTTCAATATAAATATCTTATATATTAGTGTTTCAATATAAATATCTATTATATTATCGTTTCAATATAAATATCTTAAATAGTATTGATTCAATATAAATGGTTTAATATACTTGCTTCAATATAAATATCTGATATAATATTGTTTCAATATAAATATCTAATATAATATTGTTTAAATATAAATATCTAATATATAATTGTTTCAATATTAATATCTAATATATTATTGTTTAAATATAAATATATAATATATTATTGTTTCAATATAAATGGTTTAATATATTATTGTTTCGATATAATATGTAATATATGATTGTGTCAATATAAATATATTATATATTATTGTTTCAATATAAATTGTTTACTATATTATTGTTTCAATATTATGTGTTATATATTATTGTGTCAATATAAATGTCTAATATATTATTGTTTCAATATAAATATCTAATATATTATTGTTTCAACATAAATATCTTAATATTATTGTTTCACTATTAATGGGTTAATATATTATTGTTTCAATATAAATATCTAACATATTATTGTTTCAATATGAATATCTAATATAATATTGTTTCAATATAAATATGTAATATATTATTGTTTGAATATAAATGGTTTAATATATTATTGTTTCAATATAAATATCTAATATATAATTGTTTCAATGTAAACGTCTAATATATTATTGTTTCAATATAAATATCTAAATATTGTTGTATCAATATACATATCTAATATATTATTGTTTCAATATAAATATCTAATATATTATTGTTTCAATATAAATATCTAATATATTATTGTTTCAATATAAATGGTTTAATATATTATAGTTTTTATAGAAATATCTTATATATTATTGTTTCAACATAAATATCTAATATATTATTGTTTCAATATAAATATCTAATATATTATTCTTTCAATATAATGTTTTTAGTATATTAATGTTTCAATATAAATAGCTATTATATTATTGTTTCAATATAAATATCTAATATATTATTGTTTCAATATAAATGGTTTAATATATTTGTCCTTTCTATTCAGTGTGTACACATTACTTTTTTTAGTTGAACGAATAAGCACCCATCGTTGTTTCTACAATTCATATGACCGTTATTGTCTTTTTTTTTTCTTCAAGAAGCCCATGACAAAATGCGTCTCACTTACTACTGAAAATAACTGATTCATTTTTTAATGTTCGTTGTTTTATCGGCCTTTCACTGCTATTAATATTAATGATGGACGCACAGATATTCTCTCCGTGTAACAAATGTATACGTGACGTAATAAAAGTATACGTACCGTAATAAAATTATACGTGCCGTAATAAAAGTATACATGCCGTAATAAAAGTATATTTTTGATGCTTAGTATTTAAATAAATGACCTCCACTGTTAGTATTAGCTGAAACGTCGAATTTAATCATGTTAAACAATAATTTATGTAATGTTACGATTTGTTAAAATAAGTTGATGGGCGCTATATTGTACAAAAGGTATCAGAGTTATATATTATAGTTAAATTCCGTTGAAAGGTCCTTATATTATGAAATAGACTACAAATGCATATGATTACAGATCCCGTATATATATTGCGCACTGAGACCGTTGCAAAAATATAAATCAGAAACGTACTGTAGGATATTATCAAATAAAAGATACTTTTATAAACCGTTGAGAATATTTATTTTGAAAAATAATAATTTTCTGATGAACTTTACGAAATTGGCGCCATGTCGGCAACTACATTTGTTGCCCGAGTGTAAAAATTTTGCAATAAGCTTGTACTACTGTGACAACATAACATTATAAAAACTAATACCATTGTAATGTGTGTTTTGCTTATTAACATTCGGTTAAGCGATCATATTATTCTATACTGATTGACAAACTCGATAAACACACTAACGTTTTAGTAAAATATAGATACGTAACGTGGTCGGTATTCTTTTTCGTTGGTGTCGTTACATTTTAACACACAGACTAAACAGATTTGCCTGAGACAGTTGCAAGGAGACAAACAAAGAGGAAAAAATCGACTCGGCCTTTTTTTTAGTTATAACAAAAGGCATTTATACCGGTGGTTTACAACAAACGTAATGCGTATGTGTTTAAAAAGTCTCGTCTGCTGCCGCCTCGAAGTCTCTCGCTGCAACAGGCCACACGCAACAGATCTATTTCACGCTGTCACGAGATTTTTCACTCTTCTTCCGCTAACGTATGTTCGTCGTCGCTCGCCGTTCACTTCAATCTTTTTCTCTGCTTTTTCTTTCCCTTCTATTCCTCCGCTGTGACGTCACATTAGGCATGGCTCGGTCATGTGCATATGTGGTATGCGTCGTCTGCTGCTACAAGTGCTAACAGTTGTGTTACAGATACAGAAAAATACTATACGCATTTTGGACAACTCATCCCGACGATGGATTGTATGGAATTCATTTACAACACGCTCTACTTAACTCTGACTAATTC
This sequence comes from Euprymna scolopes, assembly GCF_053919585.1. Taxonomy (NCBI): domain Eukaryota; kingdom Metazoa; phylum Mollusca; class Cephalopoda; order Sepiida; family Sepiolidae; genus Euprymna; species Euprymna scolopes. The sequence continues at coordinate 42,116,268 of NC_136518.1, forward strand.
AATCATCCCTTTTCTCCGATGTCTTACTCAATCAATCAAAGTTTCTTTTATTTCTTATTCCCTATTCGTAATATGTAGATATTAGTTCAAAATGGAAATGAAAAACAGCTAATTTAATGGATGCATATTTTTGACGGTCGTAGTAAAATCAAGTAAAAACTTTCCATTGATTAAAAAATTCCATGATTGAATTGAGTACCTTTACTTCCCGTTGGGCTGAGGCAAACTTTAAGCTGACGTTGATTGGACAGATAAAAATATTGCAGAAATTCGTTAACTTAAAAGAAATACACAATAACGGAGCGTTTCTTAAGATACGTCCATGTAATCTACTCGATTAGCTATGAAAGTTATATTTCACATACCAATGTGACAGATAGACGAATATTCACATTAAAAACTTTTGGATAACAAAGAGAGGAACATCTATTATTGTGCTAAAGGTGATTTCATTAACGTAAATTTTCTTTAGGCTTTATTCCTCTACATTTTAATCGCAAAATTTTGATCAGTTTCGCGATTGAGTTATGTTTGAGAATATTTTTTTTAAGCTGTTCAAATGCTTTATCAAGTGACACATCATATACTAAATTTCCCTCTTTCATGTTTGTATACGCCGTGTATATTCTTTGATTACTTCGCTCTAACTCTTCAGATCGCCTATTGATCTCACTTTCGTGACTCTTTATTCCCTTCTCTGTATACCTATAAGCAGGTTGGTGGGAGCGGCAATGAAAGAGAGAGGGAAAATGCAGTATTAATTACAAAAAAAGAAACTAATACTATTTAATTCGCAGTCGCAAAGGAATAGTTAGAGATAAGAGATAGCAGGCATAATTTTGGATTTTGTTACTCTCTCTCCCTCTCTCTCTATCTCTATCTCTGTTTATATATATTTATCTATATACATATATATATATATATATATATATACCATGACCAGCCGAAAGTAATAAGCAAAATTATTTTTTTAAAAAAACGGAATTGTATTTTTACAAGGGAATCACGTCTTACCAAAAACCAAAGCCAACTCGAGAGTAATGAGTGTAAGGTAGTTACTGAGGCAACAGCGTAGTGATCATTAGATGCGGGATATATTTCCTATTTTATAACAGAAAGTGGTGGCTCAACAGAAATTTGTTTAGATTTGACTTAAAAATGACAATGTTGTAGTTAGCTGGAAAGCAAACCTGCCGG